>NC_091493.1:13903804-14058068 GCF_947461875.1 Haliaeetus albicilla
TAATAAGAACATGTGATTAGCCTTTCTCATTCAAAAGTTATTTACTGATAGCAGGAGTACTTCAAACTGCACAGACACTGGGTATATGTACGCTTCAGATGGTTGTTTGCCACAAGCACTGAAGAAATTTGCATTGTTTCTTAGAGTCCACAGGATGCCTCATGCCCTTGCTCTCCACAACGTGAGTATGGAAGACAGATTGTACCACTTGTTCTTAACTGTCCCTTAACAGCAAACCCAGAAAACAAAGACGATACAAGTATGAAGATTGAGAAATGGATTTTCTCCTCAAAGAACTCTCTCTAGTGGTCGGCAAATGACTGTTTTCTCTCTTCAATCAATTGCCTCTGCACAATCTCAAATATTTATATTTGAGATGCTTCCAAACAAAGATTCCGAAGTCCTCATGCAAACAAGAGATTGCATGATGGCTCTAACAGCCACCCGCTATCCCTCTGAAGCATCTAGGGTAACTGAGAATGGAAATCCAGATAGCTGCCTGTGAAGAAGAGAGAGACAAGTCTTTAGTGAAGCCTCAGTTTTAACTCAAGACCTCTGGTAGAATGCTCTAATCATAACTAAATCTGCCCACTCAGGTGATTTTATTACAGGTTCTACTGTAACCTGTTACTCATTTAGACAACTTCTATGTATAAAATGACTGTGCCTCCACTTTGATCTGTCTGTTATCATGAGGAGTGTTTCAAATATAGCTTGACACTTTAATCCTGTTTAGTATGCAAAATATGGAGATATGACTGGGAAAAAAAATCTAAGAAAATTGGTAAAGTAATATCCTGGTTTAAATTAATTAAAATCATCATTTTAGGGAGACACATGGGATGCAGTCCAGGAATACTCTATTAAAAAGATGGTCAAAAAATCCACCATTCAGGCCTGAGTTTTTCTTCTACTTTGCTGGCTGAGATGATGTCCAGCAAAAAAGATGATTTGTAGAATATTCACAAGAAAGCTGCTTACATGATGGGCTGCCTCCTTCCTCTAACTCCATGCACACAACTTCAGCAGCTGCAGTAGCTGTTCTGACTCTCTACAGGTTATACTCTTGACCTGTGGCAGGATGTTGAGCTGCTATGGTAGAGAGGAAGATAATGTGGGAGATACCCAACAGAGGAAAGCTGATGCTTTGTCACTGACAGTAGCCCAGCTTTCTTGTTAGAGAACGGTCTCTCATTCACTGTTCAAACAGCTGCTCTCTCTCTCTCCTTACTTACCTTACCTAGCAAAGGGAACCAAGTCAAACTGAAGCTCTGACTTGACTTACAAATCACCTGTTAGACCATGCTACTGTAGACTGTGAACACAGCTGCTAACTGGTATGAAATAAATTACATGATAGAGACAAATACTGACTACAAGGTTACCCATTCTCCATCAAGGCAGCCTGCACAGGCAACCAAGCACTTTTCCAAAAGCAAAAGCTTTCAGTCACTACTGGTGAAACTGATGCAGAAGTCATCAGGAGAGAAGGCAATTTTTTTTTTTTTTTTTTTTTTGAAACCACAAAGATATGAATACACAAATGAATACATGTCATTTTCTGGTATCTAAAGGAAGATGATTAAATTTAAGCTCTAGACTCAGACAATTACCAGGAAATAGTGATTAGTAGATAATGTACACATGAACAAAATGTTGAGTACCTTTTAAAACACAAGTCTAATTTATTTAGCTCTCTTACCTGCTTTTCTTTTTTGACTTACTGCTGTTGATAACTTTATTAACTTCCTTTGCAGCACCTAAATCCCTGCGGCGTGAGTTTCACCAAGTGGAAGAAATCTGATCTTTTGCAGTGCAGCTCCCTGATTAATCCCTTGCTAGTACATCAGGGCAATTTTACTGTGTTATTTAGGCAGGGAGCATAGTTAAAAGCTCACAGCCAGCCCCAGCTCGTTTACAAAACATGGTTGAAATCCCCATATGTGTGCTTCTGTGTAAGAAGTATCATGTTGTCCTTCGTATTCCTACAGGGGAAATTCTTATTAGGCCCTTAATGATTCAAGGCCAACAAATAATGGCTTATTTATGACATCATAAATTAAAATAACACATGAAACCAAAGGAATCAAAGCTTCTTCTGTATGACAGGCATTCTTAATTTAACACTTCTGTCTACATGTTTTCTTCATGTCTGGTTTTGTTTTGAAAATGAGTTAGTAATTTGGCTTTCAGAGACTGGACAAAGGGATTCATTTTGTAAGAGTGTAATCAGGAACAATAAAGCTGAAAAGATTACTGCATTGGGCACAGTCCTGCCATACTGCATAGTGTACTACATGGAGGAAAGGTGCCTTAAAAATACCAGAGATCCAACTATCATGTTTGAGGTATTAGCAAACACTCTAAGAAACTTTAACATATTGACACATGCCTTCACCATTGCAACCGAAATAAAATGCCAGCAGGCAGACCTCAGAAGAACTGATGGAGGAAAGGGGGAGTTTAAACTCCTTCCCATCCACAAAATCATGCTTTTGACCAGCAATGCTGTCCTATTATTTGTTGGCTCAAAAATACTGATTCAGCAAAGAATTTAAGCATGTGCCTAAATTTAAGCAGTTTAATTAACTTTGACGTCAGTGAGCCTACTTGTGTGCTTATAATTAGATATGTGCTTGCTGAAGCAGAGCCCATCTGAATAGAATCTCGTTGATTTTAATTTGCCCCTTTGTCTTTGCCCCTCATTTATTCTTTGTCGTGACTGAAGGCTTAGTGCTAAGGTTCTGATTCAGGAATGCACTTGAACAACTCATCTTCACTCACAACATGCAAAAAGGGGCTAAGCATGTCTCAGAAAATAAGCATAGACCTAAGTGCTTTCCCAATAAAGACAATTTCATGATTGAAGAACGATGGGAGAGGAGTTACTTCACTCATACTGTAAATTGGATGTTCCAGTCTTTCTTTTTCTAATTCAGATATTTTTTTAAAAGATAGAAAATCTTATCCATTTATGTAAATAAAGAGCAAAAACCTGTGTTCCACATACTATAAATGAAAATTTACAAGCAAGCAGCTACTTCATAGAGAAATTAATTTTATATAGGAATCCTTTTTCACTGTTAGTTCTTGCAGTGCAGAGTTGCCTGCTGTGAATGTCTTTTGACAGGCTTTTGTGATGATGGCTTTTAGGTCCCGATATCCAGGCTATTTTAAAGTCATGTAAAAACAAACACAAAATAATAAAGCATTAAATTAAAAAAAAACCAACAACAACAACCCCCCCCCCCCCAAAACCCCCAAACTGCGTGAAGAATGCCAAGAACATGAACACCACTCATCCAGACAACAGAAAGAACAGTTCAAGTCCCAGAGGTCAAAAGACAGCTAGGTGCCTCCATAGCTCACACACCAGAGCAAAGCAGCAAGATCAAAGCCCCAACTCCTGCCAGGCTGCTCTGCTAAACACCTCTAGAGGAAAATCTGATGTCTTTTAACATGCCCATGCAATTGTATTCAGCACAGAGATAGCATCTTGAACAAGCCTTTTAACTTGGATACTTCAGCCCATTCTTCTGTGTTTATGGCCTTTTAAAACCTGGAATACATGACAGCCATTATTAACTGCAGGCACTCTACAGTTAAAGGTGGATTTGGAAGGATACAGCAGCAGAGGGGGAAGAGGAAAACAGAAAGAAAACCACGAAGTGAGTTCACTGTGGAAAACGCTACAGAAATTGTTACTCAAAATAAACAAGGAACCCCAAAGAGTACTTCTTTTGAAGACTCTCTACCGTCTATCACAACCCTCATCTACAAAGCTCATGGCAGGGTTCCCTGATCCTCTGTACCATCATGCTGCAACACAGGGTGGGAAGACAGCGGTGTACCCTGCACTAACAGAATGACTGTCAGGTGCCTGAGCTGAGCCACACAACTGGAACAGCAAAGGATTTGTTATGCAGTTTGCATTAATTGTACTGGCAAATACACAGCTAAAATACTGAGAGGCCTTTGAAAAATATCCATCAGAAACCCCACTTACAACTGTGTGCATATAGCGAGACGGCTAGGCCTTCATCTACTCAAAAACTGCTGGCACATACCTAATGTTCTGCTTTCAGAATGTCGTGGTTTAACCCCAGCCAGCAACTAAGCACCATGCAGCCGCTCACTCACTTCCCCCCATCCAGTGGGATGGGGGAGAAAATCAGGAAAAGAAGTAAAACTCATGGGTTGAGATGAGAACGGTTTAATAGAACAGAAAAGAAGAAACTAATAATGATAATGATAACACTAATAAAATGACAACAGTAGTAATAAAAGGATTGGAATGTACAAATGATGCGCAGGGCAATTGCTCACCCCCCGCCGACCAACACCCAGCCAGTCCCCGAGCGGCGATTCCCTGCCCCCCCCTCCCAGTTCCTAAACGAGATGGGACGTCACATGGTATGGAATACACTGTTGGCCAGTTTGGGTCAGGTGCCCTGGCTGGGCATGAGAAGCTGAACAATCCTTGACTTTAGTCTAAACACTACTGAGCAACAACTGAAAACATCAGTGTTATCGACATTCTTCACATACTGAACTCAAAACATAGCACTGTACCAGCTACTGGGAAGACAGTTAACTACATCCCAGCTGAAACCAGGACACAGAATAACATTGGAAAAAAGTTTTAAAAGGTCCAGCCTCAAATTACACTGAAGAGAAACTGGATGGTACAAAGAAATCAACTCTCCCTCTACTTGATGAGTGCATATGGAGACACAAGAACAGAGTAAGAATATACCAGTTGGATTACTGAAGCAATATGCTTGAAGTGACAGAATTCATACACTTCTTTTAAAGCAATTTAGTTTATTAAGATAGGTTGACATATTGGGTTGAAGGAGACGTAGGAAAAAAAATCATTTAGCTAGTAGTTTTAGTTATGGGGGTATTACTTGCTTATTAACTTGCACATGCCATAATGAGAACCACATTATTACCTGCAGATCTCATAAAACTTCATTATCGCATTCCCATTACTTTGGATTTTGCATCACCAAATGATTGGGTTTCCCTGGACATATCTAGATTTTTCATCCTAAAATTTCTATTTTTACACTAAGATTCAGGCTCTCCCATACTAACTCATTTGTCTAGAATTTGCCAGCTTTGCAGGCAGAGCAGGCATATGCTGTCCTTTTCCTCTGCTCCCATGTTGTGACCTCTCCCTTCTTTGCTCCGTATCTTTTTGCTGCATCAGTTAAAGGAACAGATCTATTTCAACTCTGTCATCTTTACTCTTCTACTGCTTTAAAAACTTATAAACAGCTGCCAAAAGAACGGATACTGTTTAATGTTCAGGACAGATGATGTTTGGTCTGGGCACACTGAAAATACCGAATCTACAATTTTCCACCATCCTGTGCAGCCAGCAATCAAGACTTTCTCTCCAGAGAAGGGGAGACTTACAGTTCAGAAAAGGCATCACTGACAAGTAATGCTTCCAGATACGGAACCTTAAAAAGTAATTCCTACATTGCTGTAGAAGACAGCTATTTCTGCATACATGAGCTTTCTCAAGCATATTTTCAATCTCTCTGCAACCTTTATAGCTTTACTGACCTCATGATAAAGAAAGTTTTGGACAGAGATATGAAAAGCAGATAAAAACATCACTTATGCAAATAAATACAACAATAGAACAATGATCCTTTACAGACTTTTTCTTTCACCTTTGTAGACTAAATGGCACCTGCAAAATAAACTGTTTCCTTTCATGGGGCAATGTATATAATTAATATCTGACTATTCCAAGTTTCCAGTATGTTTTCAAACCACAGTCCAAATATATTTACTTCACAATAGATTCACATATATGTTCACATTCCTTCCAGATCCTCAGTTTAGTTTTATTTTCTTCTCTACAAAATTTCCATCCAGAATCATTTGTATCACACAGAGACTGTCAGCCATGTATCATCAGTGTTAGCTTTTTGAAGACTATACTTGGAGGTTATCATCATCCTTCGGTAGAGTTTAAAACTAACTGATTGACCAGTTTAAGATTTAATGAAATGTGGGGCCAGTATATTTCCCATCTTCCCTCAATCTGAAAACATAACCCTCCCCGGAGTTGGAGACTCTGGCTCTTCCACTCTCTCTGAGTAAAAGCATATATTTGTCTCCAGTGCACGAAGATCTGAATTCTACCAGATCAAGAAAATATGAGGAACACAGAACATACTTTCAACCGCGGAAGTCTGGCAGTCTGTAGTGCTGACTGAACCAAAGGGGACTGTGCCAATTCAGACATGACAGTTAGGATTTCCCCTCTGTTTTTCTAACATCACCTTCAATGTTTGCTATGCCACACATTACAAAAAAAAAAAAAAGAAAAACGCTGAAACACCTCTGCATATGTAGCTGTTCTAAAGGGATGCTGAAAACCACTCTGCTGTCCTTCATACGGACTGAGGTCTGTTTGAAGCCTAGCTCCTAGTAAGGACTCTACAGGAAGACTGGCTGCTGACCTCTGCTCAGCTGACTTCTTTGCCCTGACACGTGTTTTGGGTTCTCATATTAGCAGTAAATTCCCTCAGTTTGAACCGTTTGAATTTTGGTGTGTGTCAGAGATATCTTATAATTGATAACCATTATTCCTATCTCCTATGAAGAAAGGCTGAGAGAGCTGGGGTTGTTTAGCGTGGAGAAGAGAAGGCTCCAGGGAGAACTTATTGCTGCCTTTCAATACTTAAAGGGGGCTTATAAGAAAGATGGGGACAAACCTTTTAGCAGGGCCTGTTGCGACAGGACAAGGGATAACGGTTTTAAACTAAAAGAGAGTAGATTTAGACTAGATGTAAGGAAGACATTTTTTACAATGAGGGTGGTGAAACACTGGAACAGGTGGCCCAGAGAGGTGCCCCATCCCTGGAAACATTCAAGGTGAGGTTGGACGGGGCTCTGAGCAACCTGATCTACTTGAAGATGTCCCTGCTCATTGCAGGGGGGTTGGACTAGATGAATTTTAAAGGTCCTTTCCAACCCAAACTATTGGATGATTCTATAACCAAAGGATCCCATTGAGCCTCCAGCAGTGGTTTGATAATCCACCAGCTTTGTGTCAAAGGCTTGAGGACTTTACTCGCAGACGTTATTCTTGTTTCTCATCACAGCTTTCTGTCCCTTTAGAGGCACTGAATGATTCTGTGTGGGGGCTGATCCCACTTACACAAAACAGGCAACACAACACTTCTTTCCACCCCTCTATCAAGATTCTCCAAAAGGCAGGTCAGTCCCCAGATCCCATGCCAAAGACGCAGCTTCACAAAATTGTTTTGATATAACTGAAAGCAGCACAGAGGCAGGAACTCCTTGAGCAGCAGCTATCATACTGTACTGCCACTGTCTTGGCTGAGGAGCTTCTGCCTTCTTTCTCTATCACTGCAAGCTGGGAGCAATAATTGGCTGCAAAGAAGCAAACAAACACAGAATTTGCTCCAACCAAAGATTTTGTCTTTACCTATTAATTTTTCCACACCCTGAAAGAAAAAAAAAAATCTCTCTCTTTTGGAAGAACATTTTTTCTTTCTTCTGTTCTGACAGTTGCTAGACCACAATGTAAGTCTAGCCCTTCTCCAGTTCACAATGATGCTCATCCTAGGTATCGGATGTATATTTAGATAAATTGAGTAAAATTTTAAATCAGAATTTAAGAACAATTTACTGTCCTGTAAAACATGCTAAATGTTGTAACAGAACAGAGAAAGGACGTTTACACAATTTTGGTCGTAACAAAAATCTACCTGAAGTCTTTGCTTTTGCTCTCAAGACAGCACAACAGTGACACAATTCCAGTACCTTGTTTCTTTTCCTTTGGTCAAGTCACAGTTACTGTAGTTACTGCTAATTATTTCAAACACACACATTTGGCTGTAATACTAGAAGACCTCTAAAGCAAAACCCCTTTACTGCTTGCAATGGTATCTGGCTTTTCAAGGACCACTAGGACCACTCCAACATTCCCAGTGGGAGACAGCAACTGTTATAAATTTCCAACAATTTACATCTCCCAATCTCATTTTAGACCAGCAGTGAGTCATTTTCACACTGAGAACCCAGAGGTCTCTCTGGTTCTTTGCCTTAATTGAAATTGCTTCTGTAGTAAATACACTAAATAATTTCATTTGTTTTTTCTATGATGGAAAGACAATATCTTCCAGAGTGAGCAAGATTAATGTCATTTGGGTCTGACCAGACAATCATAGGGGAGACTATCGCACAAGAAACAAATACCCTGCTTTGTACGCGGATGTTCTGTGTTCAGTTTATCTCCTCAGGACCAGCCCCTGTTCAGCCTTCTATTATTGAGTTCAAAGCCAAGTCAGTAATATTTGCTGTTAAAAATGTTTAAATTTATGTTTCCTGTGAGAGCTTGCTTTAGAAGATGCACATTTTAAACCAGTCTGCAAACCTGAAACTAGGGATTAGTGTCTGTGGCTGCAGGTTCGAATCTACAGAGCTGTAAACAGGGCTTTGGGAAGCAACAACACAGGCAGGCAGGATTTAAAAATCTGTAACTTGTTCTGTCCACTAAAATTAGTAACCCCAGCACACTTTAAATGCAGGCATTTCTCAAAAAAATAAGTAATATATTGAAGGGGCTTGCATTTAACCATTAGTTTGATCACATATTTCATATAAGCTAACTTTCTGTATGAAATGCTACTACTTTAAGTTTTGCTGAAAGCGAATCTCTGAAGTCAAGCAGATACTCAGTTCATACAAAACACAAAGAAACACTGTTTCTTTGTAACAGTGCACAGAAGAAATAAATATTCACAACAACAAAGCATAAGTACAACAGAGATACCTACTATACAGACAGATAAAAGAGTCAGCGATTTGCTTAGGATGGCACAATATCTAGGCATCGTATTCCTTGGTAATTTCTTCTTCCAGCACATTAGGAAACCCTATCTGTGAGCCCCAGCGCCAACAACAACTACATCTATGGAGGCATCTTACAGGAGCAGAGTCACATTGACCATCATAGACTTGTTTCTTGGACTTCACATCCAGTCTTTCCTAAAAGCCTGGTTTAAGTCACAGAACTAAGATCCAAAACAACTTAAGTTTCTAGTTTCAGATTCACACCTTTTGGGTTTTATTATTAAGTTACTAAACTTCTTGACTTCTTTACTTTTTTTTTTTTTTTTTGTGAAACCTTATTTCTTCCATATATTCCTCAAGCCAGGTGCTATTGATAACTGCTACAAAGCATGATTTAGCATATAGAGATGTGTCAGGAATAAATACGGAAAGTATGGATTTATTAGGATATTCATAAAAGTTCACAAGACACAAATATCCTTGCAGTTTTGGTCAGACTATCAAAAAATAAAAAGGGAGTATTTACCTCAGTATCTGGAAAACCTGCAGAGGATAGCCAATTTGATGGTTTTCTTTACGTGTGTTATTGAAACTGAAGTAAGTTAAGACAAAAAGAATCCATAAAATGGAAACAATCCAAAATCCTTATCAAACATGAACATACTAACCTCTACAGAACTTCTCAGAAAAATAGCACACATTATAAGGAACAATACTGCATTTGTTTTGGGAATATATTATTTAATAGCTCTCTTCAAATCCTTCTTATGTTATTCTGTGGTCTTTCTCCTTGAATTCCCTCTCACGAAGAGGCACAAAGACTAATACAAATTAGAACAATCTATGATGATGAATCCTTATGATTCTTCGATTATTCTTTAACTGATATGTAAATGAATGTATTTTATCCCATAGCACTTATGTAAATACCTTGCTATTTAACAGGTGAACTTGAACGTTGACATTAGAAAAGATGAAAAACTAACACACTCAGTAAGACTTCTCAGTATGGAAATCTCACTTTTTAAAGAGAAATACTACATAAAACATCTCGTCTACCAAGCAGTGCATTTCACAGAGTGTCGTGTCTAGAGTTTTCACAGCAAGAACTTTTCTTAACAGGCTGACTACATGCTGCAGACGAACCTGCAGGAATTAGGTACAGATCTGAAATTTTGACCAGTGGAATCTCAATTGTATTTAGGTAGTGAACTTGCTGTCCTGGAGCTTGATGATCTGATCTGTTCGCACAGTTTATGCTTTCGGTCATTCAGCCCTCCAGCAGCAAAAAAACCAACCAATCCCCGTGGAAGTTGCTATGTTACTGTTCTCATAGCTGGACTGCTCACGAACTTCTCTGAATGCCTCCAAGACACACAGGCTGATAAAAGAGCACTGGCAGTGAGGTACATTTGGATGCACTGCAGCTCAAAAGGAAACACGTTCAGGACTGCATGCTGTAAGCTGAGAAAAGGTAACTTGTAAAGGGCAAATGCCATTCTGAAGAGTTTGCTTTCTTCTCTCCCGTGAATATATGTAAGTTTTCACAGCTGCCTCCCTTCCTACTTTCCATTTGTGACTTAACTCATGTTCAGAGGGACAGATATGTTACTCAAAACAACAGAAGAAAAAAAAAATATCAAAATGCACACTGAGACCAAGCTCTAGTCTGTCTCTATCACCAAATTTTCAGTTGCTCTCAGCACATATGGGATCCCTGAAGCAGAAGACAGGAAACAGTGGTAGAAATCAACAGAAATCTTCTCTGGAGAATGCCAGTTCCAGTCCAAGTGAAAGTGTGTTGCACACACTAGGTAAAGATACTGCCCAGGAATTGCATGATAAGCTAATTCACTATACACTTCAAATCCACAGCAAAGTGAGCACTCAGGTAAGTACCAGCCTCAGGAAAATCGAGGGCACAGACTAAGAAAACAGCAGAGCTAGCTTGTTGCTATAGTTGAGTCTCTACAATTTTCCTAAGTGCTACAGTAAAGGTATTAGTGCAAAAATGTTCCAGCCTGGCAACAGTTTTACTGCTACATCTCTCAAAGTCAGAATTGGTACCACGGTAACAAGGAACCGTCAAACGTCAAAAAGAACTGGCCAGATAAACAACCTGATATTTTGGCTAGACAGAATAAAGCAGCAGCAGCTCGACCATGAAACCTCCTTTATAAACATAGGCATTCAAGTGCACAACAGAGTGGTGAATGCCAAAAAGGAAATAAATTTCCATTCCAACAAAATAATACCTATCTACATAGATATGTCATGAGGCCCTAAAACTCACATTAAAGATGAAGAGGAATTGCCAACCCAAGGATAATAAAAGTCTGACAGAGTAAGATCGTGTTTGTTCTAAGTGTAGAAGGCAGACCAAATGCATCAGCAGCAGACATCTCAGAGGAAGAGAACAGGAACAGCTTGAACAAGTAAGGCCCAGTGGGGCAGAGCATCTCTCATTCTTCGGGCTCTTCAGATGATCCATCTCAAGACATTTGAGACCTGACTCCTGACAAGTCTGCTGCATGCCAAGCCAACCTGACAGAGGGCTCAAGATACAGGATATAATTTTCCAAACTGCAGGTCTTTTAGAGTTTTGTTCTGAGTAAACTCATGAGCAAGACAAATGGGCAAAGTCCACTGTGCCTTCCTTGTGATCCCCTTTTCTGCAGTCAATGTAAATGTGGCTGTCACAGACTACAGACATGCTGCTTGCCACTAAGCAACCGTACTGACTATGCTTCCCTTTGGTCAAGGGGAGGTGCCAACTTCATTAACAGAAACTAATGAAACTAACCCCATAATCTGAATGAATTACTCATTTATTTGTAGTATCCATACTGGAAATCTTTAGGAAAGAGAGCCTTAGTTGCAACAAAGGCATATCTTGCCAATATATGTTCCATAACAGAATTATTTTATCTGTATGATAACAAAGCATAAGTGTCCCAGCTGAAACAATAGCTTTACTGCACTGGATACATACCTACAGGGGAAGAGGTAGTTTCTGTTCTGCATAATATTGAATTTAATTAAACCTGACAAATAAAAGTGAGATGGAAGGTGTATTATTACCCTTGCTTCAAAAATATAAAACTACAAAACAGAGAGCAAAGCGGCCAAGGGCACACAGTGAGAATCTGTGCTGAGAGCTGGGAAGTGAACCTAGAGATCACCTGAAATGTAGTCAGTCTTCTGCATCAAAAGCTGTTTCGGAAGGTAACAGCTAAAAGAAAATGATGCCTTTATTTTAATGAAGAGTATCAAGTGGACAGTTTTAGGACACTAACTCTAAGTACCAATGGATCAAACAGCCGCATGGAAATGAAGCAAGAATTTAGGACTACAGAGATAAAAGGTTCTTAACCAGCCTGCAACTACATCAAGAACAACATTATACAGTCAGCTTCACATGTTTATTGAATTTTATCTTTAAAAAGGCAGTTTGATTTTCCATTTTCCTTTCCTCTGCACCCTCCCTCTCTGCTGTCATTCTAACTGAAAACAAATGCAACTGCCCTAATAGTTCAGAATTCCCCCTTATTTCAATAATTTATTCAATTTACACCTATATGTTTTTGTGCCAACGCTGTCCTGTAGCTTCATAGCTCTTCTTGTTCTAAGTTGTTTGTTGGTATTTACATACATTTCATAACTCTGCTCAGCTTTCATTTCATGAACAACGCAAGCCAAGCTCTTCTACTTGCTCGCTTAAAGCTGCCTACTCATTCTTCTTATCAGCCACTTTCCTAAGTACAGGTACAGCATTTGTATTTCTTCTCCAGTCATGTGAGACCATTTTGACTTGATTGATTCACTGAAAATCTTTGGTGTGAGGCATGAGACTGACAATTCACATGCTATTTCTTTCCAAATGCAGGCATGTCGATCACTCGGTCCCTTCAAGCTGGAGGGATGCCATCAGCCTTGGCTGTAGTAATTTCTATTCTACAGCTGTAATCCTTTTAGCCACCTTGCTTTGCCTTGTCTCCACAGATAATGTGAGCATTATTACTGGGAACTTAGGCAAAGTGTTCATCTAGCCTTATGGTTCCCCCATAATCCAGGTTATCCTTACTTTCTACCTTTTCCTCATCCATATTGCAGCCTCATTTCTTCTCTCTTTATCTCTCATTTCTGTAAGTTTGATTTGGTAATACACCAAAATACACTTTGCCCAATCTATACTATTGCTTTGAAACAAGGCAGTAAAACATGTTAGATGATATATCCTGATCAGGACATACTTTTGGTCTCAGTATCTTGTCCAGTGATGTTTTCACACCACCATTTGCCAGTATTCTCACTGCAAATACCTTTGTTAACACACGGTCCAATTTATTCACAGCTTTGGTATGATATCCACTAAAAACAGCCCTTATTACTTTACAGTTATATTACAATGATTAAAGCTAAAGAAATAAACAAAACAAAGTCCTCAAATATCATAAAGTTTTAGTTTATGCTTCGTATAAAATTACAATTATTAAGTAATACTGCTCTTGAAAAGTAAAAACAAAAGCACATCAGGCAGAGCCTAAGGGACTAAAAACAAAGCAGTATCAAAAAGGGGTTGCTATCTCTGCTATCGAACATCTAACACTTAGTTGCCCATCCAAGCTATCACAGCATTTGTTTTCTGTAGCTTCTCAGTGATTGCTGAAGTACCTTTTCTGCACAGTTCTGCCCTCAGGCTCCTTTCTCCCTCTCTCTCTCTTTACAGAGATATTGAACACTGTCCTTTTCTGACAAAGCTCCCTGTATGATCTCATCCTGTCGTCCCCTTGTCTGGCCTCAGCTTGGCCTCCTGACAAAAGCAAAAGTAGCTACAAGAGCAATGAAGTTCAGTAGCTCAATAAAGTATTTTTGAAAAAAAATTTCAGAACAGAAAATTACTGCCTCTTTTTTTCTTTTTTTTTTTTTTTAAAGAAACACTCTGGTAGGTGAACTCTGTTTTACTTGAACAGCAGACCTTAAAATAAAGCTACCAAATCACTTAAAATCTTCTACAGGAAGGACGAAAGCAGCAGGTATCATGCTCAGAAAAGGTCCAAGCAAGCACTATTCAGAAAGAAGGTCTTCTTCAGGCTTATGGAAGAAAAAACGGAATATGCAAACACCCATGCACTCACACACTAAGAGCGACTGAGGTTGCTGCAGTTTGAAAGCACATGACCAGGCAGCTAACCTGCTGGGCCATTCCCTACAGGTGTCACAACAAGGCAAAGGAATTTGCCGTGGAAGGTTTGGGGAGCAGCTGTCACCGAAAGAGAGATGTATATTTTTAAAGGCTTTGTCATTTGTCTTCAGGGTGGGAAATGCTGTATTTGACCTCCTGCTGAGGCAGCAGCCCAGATGCAGCAGCCTGGGCTAGAAGAATAAAAGGAGGCACAGCTATTATTTCAGGTACAAACACCAGAAAGCAGAGACAAAAGGCACAGTCATTAAATCATCACCACTATTTAAAAGCACACATGACAACTTTTTAATACTTTTCATGCCACACGAGTCTCCCCTCAAGGCATTCTCCAAAACAATTTGTGTTAGCTAATTGTTAACTATCTCACTGGCCAAGTAAAACGAGACAAAAAAGCACGACACCGAACACTGTCTCAGCAACACCAAACAGCCCTCGATGGGAAATGCTAAGGAGCTGACAGCTCTTGGCCCGTTCCCTGCCTTCCAGCCGGCTGAGGCTGTGCCACCTGAGAAGGCTGCTGCACCACCTGGCTCCAGCTTCTCATCTCTCCCTGCTTCCCCCCACGCTAGCCTGTATTCTGATCTACCATCTGCAGCTCCTGTAATCGCTCCTCAACCTCTTCAGCTCAGCAAGGAGCTACCACCAAAACAGTTTAAACCAACTGGGATGAAACAGTGCAAGGCCAATTGCATGAGCCAGGGGTGGGGGTTTCCCATAGAGCTGAGCCAGTTTGGCAGCTGGCTGCTCTGCCCTCTAGCCTCAGGCTCCAGCTCTCTTCCATCAGGGATAACCGAGACCCTTGGGCACTGCCACGGGGCCCCACGGCAGAGAGCCAGCTCAGGAAGCCAGTCAAACAGAAAACAAGCTGTACCAGCAAAAGCTCTTCTGCCAGTACAGGTCCCCGAGCAAGCTGAGGCTGGGAATCGCCAGAGAACAGGAACATGACTACCAATTGCACTGGTTCAGATCCCTCTGCAGACCAGTAGACCTGAGGGACATCAGGCCAGGGTGGTCCACCTGCTCCACACAGCAGAGCTGCAAAGCCTCCCAGCCACCCCTGCCAGGTCACTCCAGGTATCCCAGCCTGCAGGACATCGGTCAACAAAAGCCTTGTCCTAAACTGTAAAGAGGTACTAATAGGGGATGGCCCTTGAAAGGATTTGGTGCAAAAATTTTCCCCAATGTTCACTTACTCAAATGTGTTTCAAGTAGAAAAGTTTTTTTTCTCCTTACATTTCAGAATGTCAGACACTGAACAATATGGATTAAAAATGTTTCCAGAGTGATCCCTTTGGCAGCATTAAATTCATACTTGGAGGAATGAATTCAAACCATTGTAAATTCCCATTAAGCTTGGAGAAAGGGAAAAACAAATGCTTATTCATTAAAAACAATGCCATTTGATATCTACATCAGGGGACTTCTGTAGGAAAGTGACTGGAAGAAGTGTTAAAGGCGTCTTTCAAGAGATGTAACGGAAAAAAGAATGAGTTACTCAAAACAACATGCAAGCATCCTTGACAACAACTTAAGCAAATCATGAAAGGCAGATTTCAATGATGCACACTGTATACAAAAAAAGCAAAGGATAATCTCAACATTTTTACAAAAACTGAATGATGGAGCAGAACCACTGTTGCTTTAGAAATAAGAAAATGTTAATGCACTCAGATGTGGAAATTAACCCTTTCAAAAAAGTCAGAACAGTCTGAAACAACATTACTCTCTAAAGACTGACAGGCTGGGATTACAAGTTGCCCATTCAGCTGCCCATGATCTGAGTCAGCTCTCACAGATCATATGTGAATGTGACATCCTTGAAGTAGGGGCTATATGTGACATTTCCAAAATACATTATGGTATACCTCAAAATATGAGTATTTAAGACAGACAGTAAGAGCACTTTAAAACACAATGTAGATGGGCATGATGAAATCCCTGGAATAACTGGCGAAACAACTGTATACATGGTAAAACTAAAGTAGTTGTGAAACCAAATATTTAAGATCATTGGAAATAAATTAGTTGAATATGCAACTGGGAAATAAGAAGCAAAGCAAAGGACTAAGATGGTTTTTAGAATACACTGAGAGCACATGATTTCATTACCAGCTTTCCCAGTATTGTATCAATTAACAATGGAAAGACTGAAATCTGTACAGATTGCTAGAGTAATGAGCTGGGGAAAAAAAGCATGTATTCCCAAAAAGTAATTACTGGTAGAAATCAAACACTGACACTGGTCTTTTCTAGGACGTGATGACTGACCAGTGGTTTTCAAGACTATTCCCTCACCCAAGCCCTAAAAGAAAAGGTCTGTAACATGAAAAGATCCAAAGATTCAGAACCTCACCTTCACTAACACACTGATAGAAACACACCTCAGGAAGAATTGGTAAGAGAGGGGGGCGTATAACTACTTTTAATAGGTGTATTTTCACAGGAAATAAAGTTTTAATGTCTCACTTAATGCACTTATAGCTGGAAATCCTCATCTGACAAGCTTTTTAATTAAAAAAAAAAAAAAAAAATCAAGAAGAGATATGATAGCTAACTACTGGAGAAACTTACCAGAAATTCAGAAAAAAGGGAGATTGTGCCTGGTCAACTGAATGTTTTATCTTTCACACAGTTTTCCCGGATAAAAATCAGACAGATTATTCAACATTTAGTAAAATTAATGATCCCTTTCCATATAAAAAAATAAATCAGTAAGTCCAATGAACATGCCTTGAAAAGCCACTTTTGCATGAGGAACTGCTTAGAGCACTTAGGACAAAAGGTAGCCCTGAGTAAAGAAGTTTGGGGCTGATAAAAACTGAAAAGAAACATGAAAAGAAATGTTAACACCCAATCAGTTGACTACAAATCACTGTTTCAAAGAAGGTAACCTTCTCTGATGTTCTAAAATGGGGACTGCATACCAGTTTGGTACTAAGCAGAAAAGTTACCCGTGCTCAGTCTGGAATGGAACAGTTATCTGCCTGTTTTCCAAGCCAGTGCACATTATGTTGACATTAATCAGCTAAGAAAAGGAGAACCAGAATTAAACGCTCCAGTTAAATCAAACATGTTGGAAGCAGAAAGACCCTGAAGTGCATTTTCTACATTTACTATACAGAGAAGCAATGGCAATATATCACAATCAAATATTGCTACTCCTGCAACAGATTATTGCCGTAAAATACTGGCAAAAACGACTACTTAATACTATACCAATAGCACTGCCACCTACTCTTGGCTCAAATTTCTAAAGCTAATGACTAGATGTACAAGAAACCATGGTACTTGTTTGCACAGACGTACGCAGTCAAGGAATAAAAGTTTGGCAACAGATATATCAGGGAGCGCAGAATGAACGTGAAAGATTTAGAGGTTGACACGTGACAGAAAATCAATGGTTTACCAAGATGGAGGGGCCTGAGTGTGTTCATTCCCACCATGAAATTACTGAACATCCGTGCTTCTCGAAGTAACATTTCATCTATAAGATCAAACAGGGCAGTGAACAGCACTAGTTGGGGAAATTACAAATTTCCAAAGTCATGTATCCTCAGAACAGTATGCCACTGAAATGCTAAAAGCAGCAGCACTATTGCCACCAAATACATGTTTGGTTTTGTGTTGTTGTTTTTTGGGGGTTTTTTTGGGTTTTGTTTTGTTTTGTGTTTTTTTTTAAAGAATGCAAGACAGTCACAGGTAGCATTTATTCAGAATATGACCATCCAAGAATTAGTAATACACCAAAACGAGTCTTTTCCTACCAGCTGATTTTGGAGTGAATTTGTCCCTGTTGGCTGCACATACTGCCAGTAGCCTGTATCCAAGATCCAAGTCAAATCCTTGCTGAGCTGCCACTCGACTAACCACCTGCAAAGGGAAAAAGAGAAAAAGCTTCGTTAGGGGTTACTTGAGCTCTTTACAAAGTTAAGTTAACTTGCTTATCAGCACTAGTGTTAGGCAACTGAATCTGCTGTGATAGCCACAGTACAAACATGGTATGGGACATTGCTCTCCAGTAGTTTCCAGTGCAAGCACAGCAAACTGAACACAGGAGTCTTCCGGTGATCTGGTTATTTGCCCACTTGCCAGAAGAAAGGCCTGGTAGTACCAAGAAAGTTGGAGAGACAAAGCTTTTGCTGAAGAAATAATGCAAGAGAAATGTATGCAAAGATTGTACAGAATACATTTTACTGTACTTGAGACTTCAGGATGAGAAGTTCCTAAGTCTCTGTCTCTGCATCACATGCAGTTCCTGGCCCTGTTCCCAAGAGCAGTGCCCAGGTCCTTTAGGTTAAAATGTCCTCCTCCTCACTGATGGGCAGCGTTCTCCTACGCTGTGATCAGCGTCACAGTTGCTGCATTTCAACAATACCGTATTGGGAAGCACATTTACTACAGCTTTATGATAAATAGGCCTGTGCAAGAAGTATTTGCCAAACACATTAAAGAGGAAAAGAAGATTTTGGGTTTTTTTTTTTTGGACTGATCTAGGACTAGCAAAACTAGGCAAATCAAAGACTGGGGTTAAGGATGCAAAGCAGTCAACCGTTTCTCCAGGCCAGCAACTCAGCTTTCAGCCAAGGATGTATCCTCACGAAAATCTGCATAGTATAAACACAATACTGTGGTCATTCTGGCAAACTATGCTAAAGTTATACACAGCAGAGCTTTTATATTGCCTTCTAGTGGCACAGGATGACTTCAGACTCAGAGGCATAGATAAAACAGATTATTCTTAACCTTACTGCTTTGCATTGAAACAATGGTCAAGGAACTCCATAAGAAACAGAACAGCATTTCCTTGTGCGAAGCAAAAGAAAGCCCCTATCCTAAATAGCTTACAATAGAAGAAAATATCCTTTCCCACCCCCATCTCCATCTGAAAGCTTCTTTCTAAATTAATGACACTGCAATTATCTGCATCCAGGACTGATCCCCCCACAAAAGCAACAGTATAGAACAGAGTGAAGAAGCAACATATGTGATAACCTACAAATGGTAAACACATGCACGATTCTGCCCTACCTACTCCACACTATTACATGGATCTTATTATTCTGAACTTTTTCTAATATCAACTTTTCGTAATTAACAATTAAGAACCAAATATCTTTCTTAAGAAAGAATTAGCATGGATAAAGTTCCCAGGTAGATTTTTATAGTTTCTGTTGTTCATTCCTATTCATTTAGAAATTACAGATTCACGTGACTTAATCAGGTGGCAGTGTCCCCTCCCTCAATTTTTTTTAACCCTCCTAATCTCAAAATTGAGTAGAGAGAAATGAAATGAGAATTTGGGATAATCAGTGCAATAATACACAACCCTAGAACACACCTATTGTTTTATCTCCTGTTTCTCTTTACAGTTACAATTGTAAGTTTTAGATAGGAAAGAAAAAATTTGTGAGAAAGAATGCAATTATTTTTGATAAATCAAAAAACATTTCCAGCTTGGTAGATCAGCCTGTAACCCTTTACACTTAAAAGTCTGATTGTTTTTAATATCTTGGGTAAGACTCTGGGTCCAAACTTGCAAAAATTAGATGAAATAAAAAAAACCACAAGCTAAAGAACAACAGGAGAACAACAAGATATCTCATATTTCATGCAATAGGAGTGAAGACTGGTGGGCTGCTATGAGATCTGGAAGACACTTACACACTTGGAAAGCACACTGTTCCCCTTTCCTACTTCCAGTATCACCATACTTCAGCCACTGACAGGCAGACATTAGGGAAGGGATCAGCAGGAAGTAGACAGAAAGCTCCTCTAAAAAAAACATCTTGTTAAAGGCTCCTGAGGGCTATGTCTCATTAATGTGTAAACATTATTTAAACTCCTTTAGGCATCATCTACTGTACCATCACAGAGGAACACATTTCAGAGTGCTAATCAGGTCTGTAAAATAAAGGAGAAAGGGCCCTCCCACTTTCTGTTTTGAAAAAGCACATCATCATTGAACTATTTATTTTGTAACTGGACAGGAACAGAAGGCAGATCTACCTGCTCATCAGTGAGCACATGGCAAATTAAGAAAAGCATTGTCTGCTTATATGCTTGGTTCATTTTAAAACATGAAGCTACAAATACTGAGACCCTGCTGGCCAGAGGCCAAATCACTACTCTCAACTGACATTTTGCTAATTACGGAAAAAATTCTACAAGGTAACTCAGGAAATATGGAGAATTGTAAAACCCTGAGCTCATGAAAGCCAATCTATGATTGCCATGTCTTCACTGAATAGACTGCAAAGTCTGGGTCAGTCTGAGTCCTAACAACAGGCTGAGGCTTAACGTGTTACACTCTCATTTGACATCAGTTTCCTTTTCTTAATCTCCTCTGCCAGAGAAAGCGCTGCTCCGTACCTCACCATGGCCAAAAACAGAGCTTCCAGATGCCAGGGTGCGCAGCCCCAATGCTGACTGCACCCCGATGGCCATCGCATCGTCCTGCTAAAGCCTACCTTGAAGCAAGTGAAGCTATACATTAGCAAGCACTGCAAGCAGAAGACTAAGCATGAGAAGGCAGAATCTGAACTTGCGAGTCTAGAGAAATCAGCCAGTCAAACTATTACTTATTGCTCAAGTTTTTCATGAAAAATGTGAGGGAAAACAAACTGCAAATTCATTTTAGCTTAAAAAAAAAAATAATATAAATCTGAAAGAAAGTGCTTCCACCGACAAACTGCACAAAAACCCCTTCTTCCTCTCAAAAGAACAACAAAGCCCTCAGCTACTTAATAGAAAACAGACATTTCTAATAAAATTTCCATTTTGCCAAGAGTCATTTTCCACCTAAATTTTTCTTCTATGTACTCTGCTAAATGCAGAAATAGGCTCTGTAAAACAAACTGGTCGAATTGTGCTCAAGAGGGATTTCTCTGGGCCCTTCTCCCCCAACCCTTGGCTTTTGTACACCACTCCTCAGCAACCCCCTTGGTCAACACAACTAGGGCAGTTCACTTTTTATTTCCAGTTTCTTCATAGGCTTATGAATTTTTGCATTAACTGTATTTAAAGTTTAAAGTTTTTCTTTCAACTGCAACAGCTAAAGACTTACTTTTATTTCAAAAAGAATAGATCATATATATCCTCCAAAGACCCTGTTTCAGGTTGCCTATAACTGAGGTCAGACATTGCTCACTTGGTACTTGGAAGGCTTTCATCCAGTGAACCTGTATGCAAGGGACCTCCTGGCCTTTTAAATAAACACTGAGATTTCTCAGAAACAAGACGACAAATGCATCATAGGAATATGATCCAGAAAACGCAAAGAACTAACTACAAGACATTTGGTAAGTTTAATATATTCAAGTCAGCAGACCCTGATGAAATTTACCTTAGAGTGCCTCAGAGGAACCATCCGGACAAACCTTGCAACAGCTAATGATTATCTTCAGGAATTCATTCAAGACAGACACCTTGGAGGCACATCAAATCTCTGGTTTTAAGATGGTAAAAAGGTGAATCTCAGAAGTTACGGGTACTCAAACAACAAAACAAACTACTAAACAAGTATTAGGTGAGTAATACAGAACATCATCATGAATTCATCAGCACAGTGCAGTTTTCTTCTTTGATGAGTAAACTAGCCTTGTAAGGAAGATAGTGGACGTAACATACCTTAAGTCTAATATGCCTTTTGATATTGCCCTATATGACACTGTCATAAACAGAGAAACATAGCCCAGATGACAGTAGTATAAATTTTACTCAGATTATTAATTAATAGTCCTCGGTCAAATCATAACTTGTGCTGGATACAGGTCATTTCCACGTATTCAGTCATGACTTGGACAATGAAACAGAGTAAATTGCAAAACTTCTAGATGATAACAGGCAGAAGAGTCTGCGAACACTGGAGAGGACAGGATAAGAGTTTAAAATAATCTTTATAAACTGGAAAAATGTTTAAAAAACAGGACAAAGACGCATATAAAATACTAGAGATGGGAAAGAAAAATCAAATGGTCAAATAGAGAATTAGTAACACAGCAGAATTCGTCTGCTCAGTGTACAACTGACTATGGATAAGTACTGGGAAAATGTTCCAGGTATTAAAGATCATCAAGCACTGCAGCAGGCTACCTATCAATCCCTGGAGTTTGGGGGGTAAGGAATTTATAATAGACCAGACAGAACCTATACAACATCCCAGCTTGGGGAAAAAGAGTAGACACCACACTCCCTTAGGTCTGTCTCAAGCTGAATCTTGGCAATTCCAGACACCTGCTGCTGACTGGAGCCACCCAGCTCAGACTGAACTCTGTCCCAGGAACTCCCCCAAGTTTGAAACCTCCTGTGATTTCAATCTTACTCAGATAACAGTGCTGATCAGATGGGATCGCATCAACACAGTTTCAATTATCCATTCAATGTTATGGCTAAGTGATACGATACCACTTGCAAACATACTCAGGCTTTCTCTAACTGCTAACTCAAGTTGAGCACACCAGCAAAAATTCAGACAACATGCAGGCAGCACCATGTGTTCAACCATGACTTCATTCTGCAATGCTGTAAGCATGTATCTTAGTTGACCTAAGCATACATGCCATAAAATTTCATTGAAAAGTAGTGCATTTAAAAAAAACTAACGGACATAGTTGCCAGTAATACCACAATCATAAATTGAGATCATCATCCTTTATCAGTTGAGAATGGTGCTTGGCCAGTGCAAGGTTCAACACTTCAATATATTTTACAATAACAGTTGAGACAGTTAGACCTTATAAAAGCTAGCCTATTTCCTACATATGCTTGTAGGAAACCTAGCTTTTATTTCAACTTAGATATGGTGCTGACAGCTATTTCAAGCTGTGTCTTTAAAGGAACACATACCTTACTTGCAAACAAACATTATTGCAACATTAACCACCAATAAGAAAATGTGATCACCTCAAACCTTTGAAATCTTTAATCTGTATAAATATTGCATTCGTAACAGAGACATTGCATCTGCTGCCTGTGACACAGCTCTGTGGAGTTCCAGATGCCTGAACCCTCAGGGTCATTGACAGCAAGGGGAAAATGATGAGAGTGAGGTTTTAATAACATGAAAAGAGAAATTCAGCTACCAACTTCTTTTGTCTTTGCTGAGTTTAACTGCAATACTTCCCCCCGCCCCCCTTTTTTTTCTCTTTTCTCCTTTTGCAAGGCTAAGGAGCTACACCATGGCAAGCTCCACTCCCTGCCCTTCTTGTCATCACACCACGAAGTACTGGAACAATGTACCTCTTAACCTAACAGGCCTGTTAATCAAGAGAGCTATATGACTGCTTATTACAAAACTCCCTTCCCATTATGTTGTACTTTCAATGAATCTCTTAACTAACAGCAGTCAAGAGCACCCCCCCCTGCTGGCATCAGAATGAATTTTACCAATTCAATTTGCTGGCTGCTCAAAACTAAAAATGCCAGCTGATTGCTAGTTCAGACAGCTCTGTGTTCAGCCACTTGTGCATACTTGAAATTATCTGAATGCAGTTTGAAGACTACAGCAGAAATTTTGTAATTAGAATTCTGCAATGTAGATGGTAATTTTTCCCCCTCGGTAACACACAAAGATCAGATAAACAGGAAGCAAATTGAGGAATTTTCCAACATGAATAGTGATCTGCCTCAAACAGAAAAAAAAAGGGGGGGGGGGAGGAAGAAGAAATCTTTGTGATCTGAAGTCCTGGTCTGATGAGACTCTTACATTCCAGTTGCAGAATGGCTGCCTCAACAATACAATCAAAGCAGGTGAGTAAAGTTATTATCATTAACTAGTTTCTTGCCTTTGATGCTTGAAAACAGACATTAAGTAGGTTCTGCAAATGCAGGAGAGTCTACAGAGCCCTTGCATTCAAACTAGAGTTTTCTTAAAATGTATTTCCCACCCCATTAGGTGGATAATGACCATATTTTCAAAATAAAATAAACCAGTGTCCCTGCCAACCACTCCTTTTCTTGACACTGCCTGCAACAGTGAAGTAAACCATGCAGCATAAGGATATCTCTTCCTTTACATCCTCTTCCGCTCCTCTGCATTTCTCTAACAACCATAAACATAGAAGAGAAGGTCACTATACTCAACCTTCTCCACCTGAAATTTTCTCCCAGAGGGAAAGATGCAGGGATTTTGATCTAATTAAGCCAGCTGATCACTGGGTCACTGCAATACTGTTGCCACCTGAGTCCTGGCAGACTTTGAACAATGATATGGATGAAACATACAGCCATCATATGAAGAAAGTGATAAAGAAATTCCAAAAGCATTTTAATTTGGACAGCAACACATCTCAAACAAATATTTTAAAGCTGTAAAATAACCCATGTCTTGACCAATGAAATTCAGTTTAAAACAGGGCTTTAAGACACCATGAGGTCATATGACAGCCAGTAATCCTGAGTTATTTGGTAGCACTATGAGCTGCTCTGAAGCAGAGTGTTCTGTGCCTGCTGGCTGTACTCTGATGGTACAGCCTGTACACAGCCCTGGAGTGATGTGATGCACTGCAAACACATAAAACTGTGTGCTTAACAAATGCATGGAGAGGATGATGGAAGCAGAATTTCTTCCATGTGAACTTTTTGCTCTGGAAGTCTTGCATGCAAAGACAAAATGCAACATTTCTAGGGCTTAATGGGCAGCTGCATCCGGCCATTTTCTGGGTATAGATAAGCTTAACCAACTCTTCCATCTGTAATTACTCACATTCAGATCCTAACCTGACTTGAAATTTGATTTTTTGCATGTCACATGTTGATTTTTGATTACATAGTTTTCTGCATTAAATAGAATGAACCCAGCCAGGCATGAAGGCAATGTAGCAGCAGATACCTTGTGAACACATTAGCATTAGCTCGCCTGTTGTTTTTGCTGTCTGAGGCATCCTGTTGTGGAAACTTGATATTATTAAAAGATTCTGTTCTTGTCTTTTTTTTTAAATATATTTTTTTAAATTGAGTATAATTTTCATTACATATTGGATGAACTAAAATAGATTTCTGTATCATGAAACTGAGAGCAGCTTTTATTTTCTTAAATTACCTAAAAAATCTCAACAGTCTCAATTCCAAGATTTTCCAAGGAGGAATGCAATTCAAACTATTATTGTACCATGTATCACTAAAACATGAACCTAAAGCAGATACTTCCATCGGTTTAACACAGATGCTTGTTATTGCAGCAGTACACAGATCTAGTAAGAGCTACAAGCAGCACAAAAGATTTAAATGAAATCCATAATCTTCCGATAGAGTACGACTAGGACTACAGCTTTGTGTGTTGTTATTCTTTTAAAGAGAAGCATTTCTTAAACAAACGTGGGTGAGTTTCCCACATCTGATGACTGAGGTAGACCCAACATTTGGAGAGGAAATCTAGAACACTGCAGGGGGTAGGGGGAGCGCATTTTTAATGACTATTTCAGCATAGCTTTTTGTGGACAAACTGGGGTAGGAAGTGCCATCTTTTGCATGGAAAGAGAGACCCAGGCCCTAACCATGGTGGTGAGAGACCTCAGTTTTCACTGGAGAAGCTCTGTTACATTCAATGCTTTGGCCAATAGTCAGTTCAGGTAAGCACATCCTGCTTACCTGAATTCATCTTACTGGCCAAAACCATTGTGGTGGTGGATTTTAATTTCTTAGACTAAGCCTCTAGGTACAGTTACAGAGTAACTGTACACAGCTGTGCTTCTCTCACCCCTTATTTCTCTTTTGGACACACTGAAGAGCCCTGAAGATGAACTTGGCACCTTGTAATGCTGAAGCACAGTAAGAGAACAAAGCAGTGCCTTTACCATCCTTCGCTGAAGACAAGTCTGTGAATCTGTCCATTTTGCTCTCAGCTGTCCCCTCGTTTCCATTTTTGCTGCAGCGCCAACACAAAAGATAGCCAATGCCTCTGTAAGATCATTTACATGTGAAACTGCTTGGCAAGAACAGACCTATGGGATGAGACTAAAGTGGATCTGAGAAAAGGCAGAAAAGAGTGAGACAACATTGTCCAACCAAACTAGTTTGTTTTTGTTTTTTTTTTTTTTAACTGCTGTGTAGTAACCGAAGCTGTTTCTTTCAGAAGACGGTAAGGTAATGCTATATACAGTACAATTTTAGAGAATGATGTTCTTAAACTTATCAAGACTATTAGCCTTACCATAACATAATCTTATCCCAAAGTGCTTTATAAACTATGAATGCTAGAATCAGAAATTGTTTCAATCATAATAAAAACATAGCTACATCTGGTTTGTGGAAAGTGGAAGTTATTTTAATCAGCTCCCCATAACACTATGCAAGAAGTAATGTTACATACCAAAGAACACCATATCCATTGCAATTTCAATAATTTATAGAATCATTGATTTCAATTATAATTCAGTTTCTGGCCTACATACAGTTCTATCTGATTTGAAAATAACTACTGTTGAAAAATAACACCCAGCTTTCCTTGGCAAGTTAGAAGAGAGTTTATTGTCTCTGAGAAAGATGATAATTTGTTTGCGTGACTTCCATCAAAGCTGTTTAAGGGAACCTTTCTGTAGCCTGTAGCTTGCAAGCAAGAAAACAGATTCAAAGTTTACCACTCCCTCCTTGACTTTTTATTTCTCTGTTGAAATGCATTTTCTTTATAAACTTGTATGACCCACTCACTTCGGTGATTTTCTGTAATGGGTTACACAAAAAGGTGAGCTCTAGAACAAGTGTCTGCCAGAACTGTTTGAACATACCATGTAGTCACACAAATTTTTGCCAGAAAGGGCACAGCTTTTGGGGCCTAGTTCATGAAAATATACTTTCTTTTCATAGCACAAGCCATAGGTTTCCCCATGTACCCTAAGCTTTTTCTCTTCAACTGTTTGCACTGCACAGAAACATTCCAGTTTTATTCATAGTCCTTGACAGCATTAGCCTAAGTTCTTTATCATAACAGAAGTTATTTCACCTCTAAAAGAGCAATAATTTAAAGGATCCTATATAACAAATACAAAGTATTTAACTAGCTAAACAAAGCCAGTTTACATGCCTTATTAGACACCTCTCTGGTAAATTTTCAGCTGTTGTACCAAATCCTGACTTTGTTCTTGAGATAAGAAAACCATTCCTATTTTCCTGCATACAATGCCACTGGAGCCCACAGTAGCAAATGTAACTCCAGTAATATCAAGTTATACTTGATATCAACAATATCAACAAGTACTGCTGATACATAAAATTATTAACTACTGCTAATAGCCAGTGTGTATACTGTACACATTTCTAAAAGAGAAAAATATCACCGAGGAAAAATGAACACTAGAAACATGTTGATGTTCAACACATGCTGTCTACCTAACTTATGAAATTTTCAAGTCATTAAGATTTTCGTAAGTGCTGGCATTACAATTTAAGCACAGAAAACCTTCTGTAACAGCCTATTCTATATATTATTATCAAAACCAGTGATTCTGTAAGTGAAGCTGGAAGCTTTTCTGCTGATGCCCAAGCAGACTATTTCTAAGACCATTCTTCTGCATCCATTCAGGGTCTGTTAGACCGGCAATAGGAATAAAAATACACTGGTGTTATAAAGTGAACCAGATATTACTGACAGTGCGGACATGAAGACGGTGTGTAGGATAAACAGAACTACTTTCTAAGAACCACTTCTTAATATTAAAGCACAATTTCAAGATTTTGAACTTTTTTTTTTTTCCATTTTATTAATAGGACTACATCTAACTGGTTAATTTTTTGCAAAAATATTATAGATAAGACTTAAATGATGCAAAGAATCTGTTATACCACAGGCACCATTAAACTGGCTATTCATAATACAACAGATCTGTTTTGATGCTCTATCATTACACCTGATGCATTTAAACTTTGCAGTGTACAAATGGATGGTTTGCCCATTCCTGAGAGAGCTTGCCCTTCTGCAGTCATGACATATTAATATGTTTCCATTTGGATTAGTATATACCATATTATCCACTAGTAGGATATGATGGTTTCCTATGCCTTGATGGTTCTCCAGAACAGTTTAGTATACCACTTTTTCCCTGGTCAGAGAGTTAACAGAACAGAATGTCATAAAAGAAAAAATCTTCTGTACACTACAGAGGACAACCCTTATAAGAAAGCATTTTTAATATTTGTAGAATTTCTGGATTAAATGCACTTGCCTTTAGGAATTGACACAGCTCAAATGTAATGATGGTAGAGACTATTTTCTTTAAAAAGCATATAAAAAAATATGGAAATTTTAGGGGAATTTGTTTTTGAGGGTCATTTTAAAGACTGGCAAAATAAAACAATAATCCTGTTTTAGTGGTTGAACAGACTTTCATACTGATTTTTCATCTTCTTTTTAGCATAATTGCCACAAAGAACATTGATAAACTTTGTCAGCATTAAGAAAAATTAGCTCCTGATAGTACACAGAACATGCAGCTAGGCTAGCTAATGTAAAATTTACTCATGATATTCCAGTGTTTCAGCTGCCTTTCACTTATTTGCAACTTTCTGAATAATTCCCTTGGAAACAGACTGAAGTTCTACCACGTTTGTTCAATAAAGGTAGATAATCACATTTTCCTGTAAGAGGACAACAAGCCTCAACATCCACCTTTGCTAACTTTCGAAGAAAATATTATTTAGAAATAAGTTATATACAAGCAAGCTCAGATGGGAAGAATTTATGTAAGGCGGGGGGGGGGAGACCTTGCGCACCGTACTGCTACGTATTAGGAAGATACAGGAAGTATCAACCTCTTGGGTTATAGCCATGTAGTTAAGCCTGTTTAATGGAAAGCAGGAAGAGGGATGTACATAGTGAGAAGTTAAAGAATACCTTCCTTAGAGAGATTTTAAAATTAGGAACAAGAAACACATTCATTGCAGTTTATATGCCTTCTGCAAATCCTGTGTATTTATCTAACACAAAACAAGCCAACTGGTTAAGTTCCTGTGTTTTTTACTTGTTAGGAATATAACGAGATTACAACATGTGATAAAGATGCTGCTGCCAGTCAGCCCTGCACTGCAGATAGTGCTCTCCCCTAACAAGCTTGGGAAAGGGGGATTTCATGCCACCCTGTTCCAGTTCCAGGGAGGAGTATGAAGCAAAGCAACACATGCTGTTCAAATCCTAACAGTACTTAGATAATAAGGATTTTTTTCTTTCTTTCGTGTCAGAAGATAGTATTTTCATTCCAAGAAACTCTGATAACCAGGTGTTGTGTGTTTTACCTCACTATTTTTCATCGAGCATTTCCTTCTCGCTTTCCCTACGTTCTGTGAAGACAGTGAATCACTAGTCATCAGACCTTATTTTGACCCTGCACTTGGGCAGGGCTGCAGATATGCTTCCATAGAAAGAAAAAATTTAAACAGCAAGGAAGTCGCAGGGCAGATTTACAATGTTCTAGCAGAGGTCTGCAGAGAAATACTATGCACAGGCTGCTGAGGTATACTTGAGCTGAATGTTTCCTTTCCCAAATGCTAACCTGAAAACGCTACCAACGTTTTAAAAAACTATAAATAAAATATATTTATGGTCACATCAGATCCTATGTACATTTTCCCCACAATTAAGCTTATATATAACTTTTACTTCAAACAGAATTGTTAGATATCTTATCTTTGGACTCTACTAACATTTCTAACTTTCTTTAATTTTTTTTTCTGATTGGAAGAATGATATACACCTCCTTGTAACATTGGATTTATTCTAACTTTTTGACACAGAAATCTGAGGGATGCTATACACTTGAGCACATTAAGATGGAGCCATTCCTTAACATTTGGATTTCTGGCAACTAAACCTCAGTCTTAGTCTCTGTTTTATATATATCAGCTATATAGTGCATGAAAGTAACCCATGCATTTCTGCCCCCCAACAAATACAATGATGCTCTCTTCAGTAGTAATTTTAGAATTTCTATCTCCTTTGTCACTATTTATACCAACTTGTTCTGCAAATTGCAGTGAAGCTTTTGAACACTCCTACTCCAGTCAGAATTTAATTATTCTAGAGTCTAGACTCCATGTAACAATTTTGGACTGGATCCTGCTACTGGGTGCATGGGAAATAAAACTTTCAAAACAAAAAATGCTGTTGTGTACACACTAAAATATATTTTCAACGCATTATAATGAAGTTGCTTTAGGAACTGCAGTGGTCTTTAATATAGAGTGAATGGAAAGAAAAGCACTGAAGTCAATAAAACTGTTGGAATTAGCATGTCAGGATTAGACCTGCAGTGAATATATGTAACAAAGTAAGCCTAACAGGTAGGTCAGAAACACTGTTTAGCTGAAATACACCATACTTAGTATAGAAGACAAGTAGTCCTCCAGTCCCACCAAAAATGAGCAAAGGAAAACAAATGGCTGAAAAGTCCGTTAATTCTGTAAGAACACAGCTCGCTTAGCAATTTCAAACCATGAAAATAAATATTGTATGTGCATATCAAGTAACATAGCCTGTGCATTTGTAAGTAATCTAACTATAAATGTTTTTCCCTTTTATGATTTAACTTCTTGTCACTGCATCTTGCTTCCTGTTAAGTAATGGAGTCACATAAACAGTTGTCAGGATCTGGCTTCACCTGTTTAAGATAAAATGGAAAAAAACCCACCACAAAATGCAGATTCTGAAAATCAAGTTCCCTTGGCCACGACAGACTGCGTACAGTATAAAACAGAGGATAGGAACCACCACCACAGAGGGAGCGGACATACCGTCAAACAACCCATCAGGCTCTGCTCAAACGGTCTCTGGAAGGCTCTGGGGTCTCCGCACCAGTCCAGGAGCTCTGTTGCTGCATTATGGAAGTTTGCAGGGTTCTGTAAGTGCTGGAAAGGGGAGACAAAGCAAAATGGTAAATAACATACACAAGGGCTGACATAGTCTTTTCTACATCACATTAATGAAAAGTTTGGAAACTAGGAACAGCATATAATTTGGAATAAGACCTTAAATTGTACAGTGAACACAGAAAATCCTACTTCATTCTTATTAATACTTATGCAGATTTTCTAATTTCCTAATACGAACTCATTAGTTAGAGGCGCACTGTAGCTGCAATACCAGAGCTCCCCTGAATTCCTTCCTCCATAACATTATCTCTCCCACCTGCAAACTATAATGGATTCTACTTGGCAATCAAAACTGTCTGAGCCCAAATTGAGGGAAATTTCAGTCTTATGTTCAAAGTCTTTGCCTTGGGCTTATGCCCCATTGTCGGGACATGCCAGCACAGCCATGCCTTCCAACAATCAAGATTTTAATCTTTGCCTGCCAGCCAGGAGGCAAACAGGACAGTCTCAGAAAATACCAGTGACAGAGCAAAGCACACTTACTATACTGATCCTTTCTACAAGTTTTGGTTTCTGTTCATCATGATGTATCAACATGAGCAATTTTGGTGATCAACTTTGGGATGATGAAAAATGGAGGATTATTTCTTGACTGAAGTGTGGTGAGATACTGCCATGACCAAAAAATGTTTTCACATGCACAGAAAGCACGCAGAAATTTCAGTGTGGAATCCTACCTCTCCTGAAGAGGCTGGCACAATTGTGAGAAAAAAAAAATCTGGTTTTGTTTTGAAATTTGCATGGGCAATGCAATTTTTTAACTGTTACATTCATCTCTGACTTTGTACTGAACAACCTGTAGTCCTGTTTTTAGAGGCATTTAGTAAACTTACCTGATACTATTATTCACACTGTCATCCCTTACTGTGCTACATTGCTAAAGTATTCCAACATTTTAGCAGGAGCAGAGGGAGGGCACAGGAAAGAAGGAATTCAATTTACATGAATAATATTGCTACTAAATGCTCCGATTCTGGTGATGCTAGATGTTTCAGTGAAAACTCCAGAAACAAGAAGAAAAGAATCTATTTAGGAATTGCTGGTATCTTTTTAAATAGTAGTTTTGTAATTCTTGGGATTGCTGAGAAAAACATGAAAATGAGATGAGCATTTTATCTGGAAGGCACAAAACCCAAAGGCATCATTTTAAAAATACATCATTATTTTTGAATCAGTTAGATATTTTGGGAAAACATGACTGCTCATTTCTAAGCATCTGGATTAACAATAATGTTCACAACCCATTTTTTTTTTCCTCGTCCCCTCATGCCCGAGAAGCCCCATATACTAACTTTATGACAAGCGAAGGAAAAAAAAAATCCTCCCACGCCAGGTTTTGAGGAGTTCCCAGTCTGTGAGCTTTTGGATGATGTTACTGTAATTCTTATGCAATAAAGGCTTTTGGTCAGAGACCTTGTTTTAACAAGAGATGACTGACACGTGGGGCACGGATTTTTAGAACAATAGCAGAATTTGAAAAAGCAGACATTGTGCAATGCAGTTTTCTTCCTCTGCTCTACAAACACAGACTATAGCTCATGCTACCATCCAGTTTGATAGCTTTACCTAGGCTGCATTTCAGAACAACATTTTTTTGCCAGCTCATCATTTAATTGTTGGAGGAGTCAAACTATTGCATATACAAATTAGAGAGAAGAATCCAAGTAAATAGATGCAAGAGGCCATATTTTAAGGCTTCTTGTAAAAAAAAAATGTCCCATGAACAAAGCCAGCAGTTTCGGTTATGAATCTTGTAAGTAAAAGGGAAAAGGATGCCTTTTTGAAGGCTTCATTTAATCCTCCAGAGAAGTGATTGCCTGACACCAAATCTCTCAGTGTATAATGCTCCTTCTTCACGCCACTTTCATCTGCAGGGGAAACAGAAGTTGGTTCAAGCTCCTCTACAATAGCACATGTAAGCTCTGCTACTATCAAATATACAATTTCCAGAAGGCAAGAAAGGCACGTAAGTTGGTGAACAATTTGCACCATACTGAACACATACTGCACACGTAGGACACAGGTCACGGATCTCTCAGTAGGGAAAAAAAACCCACAACCCAAAACCCTTTCCACACAGAAACAACATAAGGAAAAATTCACTGAAGACTACTCAATTCTGTACTTGAAATAGTCTTTAATAATCCTTCCCTCCTTGTGAAATGAATTGAGATCTGCTGATGAAAAGCCCTAAATAAGAGCTAGATAACTATTTATTTTCACCAGTGTTGCCACTTGGCCAGCTACATACATGACATCTTCCACTAACACTTACAATGGGATTTCCCCATTGAGAAACAGACGTTATACTTGAATCAGAACAATTTTTATAGGTTTAGGCTAACAAATAAAAACCACAGCAGGGCCTTAGCCATACGCTTAACTTTCAGTTTAGCACCCCATAATGCCAATTTCTACTTACCGTGACACCACTGAAAAGCAGTACCCCTTTCCTAGAGTAAAGGTCCAACACGTATTAAATTTGCACTTCCCTGTGGAAGAAGAGGCTCCTTCTACTTGCCTGTGTCAAAGCAGGGGCGACCTCAATGACTTAATTGTTTGTTCTGTAACTTTCCATCAAGTTATTTCACTGCATCGGGCCTGAGCACTGAGGCACACTATCATAACCCACTTCTTAAATACAGAGGAGATGCTGAAATCCTGACTTCTTAAATGCAACTACGCAACTGAAACTAGTTTAGAAACTCATTGGGCAAGATAAGCAATTCTATTCATTCCATTTTAGGCTAAAAAGCCCCAAATAAACCATAAGAAGTCAGAATACCAGTGGTTTCCATCTTTGTGGAGTAGATTTGAGTAGTTTCTGAGACAAGATAAAAGCTAGTCCTCCGGGGACACTTCTTGCAATGTCACACGTAGTTCTGTCTGAGACATATGTCTCACAGCTTTCTGACTTTGTTAGTAGTTTTAAATTAAGGTTCTCCTCCAATTTTTCTTTTTCAGATTACAGCAGGCAAGGTTACTTTTGCGGAAAACAAAGAGAAGATCCAGCATGAACCAAACCATGAAGGCAGGTGCAATTCCTTCCCTCAGTTATGCAAGAAGACATTCCAAATGCCTACTGTGATTTTTTATTTATTGACAGCTTAAACACTGCACCCGGGGCAAAAAGCCCCAATGTCATTCACATCCTCACAACAAAAAGCCTGCTTGAGAAGAATGTTACATCTACTATATTAATTGAAAAAGAAATTAAAGATATTTTCTTAGCTCTCGATCCAAGAACATAAGTACAAAACAAAGCTTATGCCAGATCCATCCATCAGCTTTGTTGTGAAGCATTTCCCATTCATGGCTCTTCAACTGAAATTATTGGCAGCATTTTGACAAAAGCAAGGCGTGTGTCTGAAGAGTCTAGTCTGAAACTGTGCTTCATGTAAACAAGGAAAAAAAAATCACCTCATTAGTAGATGGTTTAGAAAAAAGTGACAATGAAACTGATCTGGCTATGACACACCTTAGTGTATCTTCAAAGCTACTAGCGAAGGGTCACCTAACACCACCATGCTTGCAAGCAATGGTGTTTTCAACAAGTGGAGAGGATTTGTATTAATAAAATCTGAAGCAGAGATGAACAAAGCCAATGAACTGAATGAATCGGTTATTTACCAGATTGCTTTCAGTATCATGTGCTTTTTAGAAGGCTATTTGTGAAACATGACAACTTCTGTTATTTAAAAACCTAAGAAAATTTTCAGTATAATCATTTATAACTCCAAAAAACTAGTATTTCCTTAGCCTGAATGGAACAGAAACCACAGAAATACTTGATGCATGTGAGTGTATCATTATTGCAGGGATCACCAGGTGGTGCTTTGAAGAGACAGTCTCTCGGAGTGATTTATTCTTGGTCTTGGAAGGAATCTTGTGTTCTTTGTAGCACTTCAATTAACAGTCTGGTGTGGGGGGATGGAGAAAACACTAAAGGACTTTGGCTCTCCACTTTACTATGTCCAGCAAGAGTGAATTGTACCAGCAAAGCCCTTCTTGAGGACTGGGCTGACATTTGGGCTGGATTCCAGGGAAGACAGGAATGAACATCTACGTGCTGCTCATGACCACTTCCGGCTTAAACATTTTATTTACCTAAAGAACACACCATCTTTGTAAATTAGAGTGGACATATGGGCAGAGGATGCAGGTACACTAGGACCCCAGTTCATTAGCTTTCACAGCAACTGTCTCTGTGCCTGTTCCATGGTTTGCTGCTGTGTAGTTGCCCGGTGGGGGGGAACAGCATTCACATGGGGAGTTAACACAACAGCTGATATGTGGCAATTTTTGGTGCAAACATTTCAAAATACAGCCACTTCTTGAAATTGTTACTCCCTTCCAATTAGACAGTGATCAAGAAGTCTTGATATGCAATAAAACTCTGCAATGGGCCCAAAAGTAGAAGCTTCATCCCACATACGAATTCAGGCCCTTATGAGTGAAATCGGCATATGTAGTAAAGATCTTACTTTTTTAAAGATACTACAGTGCAGTTGAGTACTTTCAGCCTACCCACCCACACCAAAGTGGGTGCACACCACTTCCTGCAACCAAAGACTCAATATGATTTTAAAGACAGAAATCAATTATTCACATTGAAATATGGCAAGGACAACAGCCTTATCTCCTCTAAATATAAAAGACTGCAACCCAGATGTACACTCGTGTATCTTAGAATAGTCTAGTAATGGAAGAATAACAGTCAAAATTAAGAGCAATTACAGAAGGTTAACACTATCTCACACACACATCAAGAAATGCTAACATGACAGCAATAGTATGGAAAGTGATTCATTTAAACATGGAATCCATATGTTCCAGTTTGTTGCTATACAAAACAAATGTAGAATTTCAATTCACAAATGACATATCTCCAGTGGAGGATTTGTTTCTCTCTTTTCTGCAGAATACATCAGACTGAAGGCACAGGCCTAATTTGCCACAACTTAACCTATTCAAAATGAGATGTCATGCAAATAAGTTTTTGAGCAGCAAACTGCTTAACTATGCTAAACAAGTTATTGCATTTATTTACGTGATGTCGCACCACATTATGAAGGCTGACTCAAGTTGTCTGTTTATTTTGCCGAGTTATGTCTGCTCTGTGTCTCACTCCTTGATTTAATTGAGCTGCTGAAGATAATATAACTTATCACATAGACACTATGCCATGTTGCTAGATTCTAGGTTAATTAACAGTAGCCTACAGTCACTGAATTTCTCACATGGTTAGCCACTTGGACCCCGTCTACTGTCTAGCTTCACTAATCAACAAGTCTGGGAATTTTACATTAGCAACAGAATACACTAGCAACACACGGAGCTTTTGACTGTACAGAAAAAAACACAGCTAGATGGTAGATAGCCTTTTCTTCACTCTGAAATTAACCTGTTCCTGCACACCATGTGGCAAGGCTGCGTGCCTGGCAAAACTTCTGGTACACCAATTGAGGAAATTAAATCCAGGAGGCAGCTGCTCTCCTGCAGGACAGAAAGCTATGGCTGCTGCTCCACAAGCACTGCCAGCTCATGCAAGCACCAGTGGCTGCCAGCCCTCAGAGGTTCCTGTCTCCCATGGCTCTGCCTTCTCCTGCCTGCTCTCTTGCACACGCACGAGAGGACACATGGCTGCATGGTGAACTAGCCTCATCCTATACTACCAATTTCAGCTACTTTGGCTCTCCAAAATGGCATGCAGTGCAGCCCCTTGAACCTTAGCACTAGCAGGGGAGATAGCAGCAGTGTGTGTCACCCCAGCAACAGGCCACTCAGGAGCTCATGGGAATAGTCACAGGTTACAGCACATCATCTTTTCATGCCAATACTAGAACGAAGTTGACCTAAAACTAAGGATACATTTTCTTTATATGCTTAGGCTATCATGGCAGACTGCTCCTGGGAGCTTCTTCCCCAAACCACATACTTCCACCACTTTCAGTGCATCAGACCACGCTTGCTGTTCTGACCATGAACTAACCTCCCAAATACTGATTTTCAGTCATCAGTTACTGGGAGATTTGCCATGTGACCACACAATCATTAGACCTGACTCAAAGAAAGCGGCAGCAAACGAAAGGTAGGGCTGGAAAGGTACCGGGACTCTGCTCTTAGCAGCCCACACTTTGGATTAAACGCATCACAAAACTTCTCCCGAAGGTGGAGCTATACCATCAACATAAGAGGAAGACAAAGTTAAGTTCACAGTATAAATACTCCTCGTGCCTCACAACACCCCTGCCCCGCCCCTTTTTAAAAGAATGGTATTTTCAATTATTTCAACCCAGAGAAATACTTTTTGTTATTAATATTCCTCGTTATTCTCCATAAAACACAATGCATACAAAGAGAGGTGCCAAAAGGAAATAATGAGTTTTAGTGTTCTGATAATGTACATATTTATTCTGCGGTTAATCCTCAGACTTCAGCCAAGTTATTCCTAGTTTAGACAACAGATTCATCTACGAGTTCTGCAAAACCTTGCAACAGGTCCAGAATTTCAAGTGATATAAAACCCAGTACCAAACCCGTTTTTTCCAAATCATGAGCCAGATATTCAGCATGCCATAAATTTTGTGTAGAGCTCGTGACGTTTGAAATGCATGTATACAAGTCTTAAGTTCACATGATCTGCTTGCTATTTTCAGCTGCTGGCATGCAGGTTTTCAAGCCTTTCTCCACAACAATGGAAGTTAAAATTCTCATATGGTTGTAAAATCTAGGAATTTAAAAGTAAAACAAGACATACAGCAGTTATCGAACTTTGCATGTAAAAATAAGGATGCTCAAAACTATTAATGCAGAAATGATAGTTCTTTTGGAACTAAACCAATTGATACTGGTTGAGGAAGGAGCTGACCCACTCTCTTCTACGCCTACCTGACTTTTCTAACTCTGGTGCAAACCAGCTCTTGACAGGAGCCTTGAGAGACAGGATTTGGTGTCCAGGTGCTCTGGCAGATTCTGCCAGGCAATTCAGACTTTTTATTTTTCTATCTTAATATTCATCCACACATGCCTGCAATCAGATGTAATGAAAATGCACTGTTGTACTGAAGTAGGGCGAAGAGGGCAGTAGGAAAGAAAGGTACCTAGAAAGCGAAAGGACAGAGAGAACAGAAAGAGATTACATGCCCTTCAACTGAAACAACCCAGGAGCAGAATTACTGTGGTCCTGCATGTTGGGCAAAGGGCATTCAGCTCCCAAACGAAAACTAATCACCTATCTAAAGAATGTAAACAGGATTCCTGGTCAGACACCCTTGACACAGCGCAACCAGGGGGAGAGAAGGTTGGTCTGTGTATTACTCAGCACACAATTATGTTCCCACTAGACCTAAATTTGATAGCTCACTCAGCACCATAAGCAAGCAGTAGAGGACCTGTGAATCAGCAAGGGTCATTTGCTGTAATACATTAATAGAGCCTTTATTACTTTAAGACCTGAGCAGGCTCCATGAGTGAGCCCAACCACAAGCCCCTCTCCCCTTCCTATGCACAGGCTTCTACTTCAGATCCCCATCCAACCAAGAATTCTCTCTCTCCCTGGTGTGCCCTCCACTGGCTGCAACAGAGCTCAGGGAGTGTTACAGAAATACAGGACATTAACCAAGGATACGCTTTAAATACAGAAAATGCCATAACTTGAAATAAGTGGTTTCTCTTTTTTTTTTGTTTTTTGAGAGTCAAGGGTGATTATACAAAGGCCTTATCCACAGGCAGCTATGCTTAGTATATGAAAAACTCATCCACAATGAAGATTCAAAACAAATGGCCTTTTTCTTTTTCAAGAGGATAGGGGGGAGTATTGAGCTATTTTCTGTCTTTTGGGAGTGCGATTTTTGTTTATCTGGATATGGTTATATATAGTTCCATTCTCTGCAGTCCCCTTCAATATCAAAGATTGTTTTATTTATAAAAAAATTAAAAGGCTCAAGCTGTGCATTTTGTATTCAGATAATCCCCCCCCCCAATTTAGTGTTTGTGAGATTGAGAGATCCCTAATTAATAGAATTATCTTGCACTTACATGGCTCATTCCATCAGAGGCTTTATAAATATTTTATTAACCTCACGTTTTGAGAAGCACTAGATACACTGAGAGAGAGATTAAAACCATGTTAGCCATGCCTACTTATAAAAAAAAAGAATGAAAGGGAGTCACCTTTGCCCCATTTGTCCACTGTAGCTTCTTTTTCAAAGTAAAACAGTAAATACTGAGCAAAGACCACTACCTCTTTATCAGATGTTTTAACTACATGAAAACACTGGGTAAGATGAGCAGGGGAGTGAACACTAAAGACAGAAGATCACATGCTAAACAAATGAGAAAAAAGAACAAATAAAAACCACGAGCATCACTGAACTGCCAAAAAAGCAAGTTGTCCAGTTGTGAGCTGTAAGGGAACAAAACCTGTACTAATGCAGATTTCCATAGATGCTTCTCTCATACACTTTTAGTATAAAGTGTGTGTATAAATCAGTATTGGTTTCAGAAAAGATGAATGCCTGGTAATTGAATAGCCTTGTTCTGCTGCCTGAGTCTCCTATACCATGATCTCTGTGAGGAAGATTGTGCATCTATATGTGCATATGGTGGAGGAAAGGAAAAATATTGCAACCTTGGTTTGTCTATTAGTTTTACAAAAGCGTTAGAGGTGGGTTCAACACCCTGATCCTCAAGCACTATACACAGAAGCTAGAAGAGCTAAACCAAGAATCCCTCCCTAGCTCTGCTGATGAATTACATTGCCATCTTCCTGCTCTGTACCTTTCATATCTACATAACTGCAGTATATTTATGATATACTTTGATATAACTTTGTGTTATATAAGGGAACAGGCAGCAAATTAAACTTCTTTGGTCATAAACCCATCTACTGCTCTTCCACCCCACTTTCCCCTGCCCAAGGGGAAACTGTGACTTAGGGGTCTAAAGGCTGTGATCCAGATCTGACTGAAGATGTAAATGGGGCACACTAATGGCAATATGTCTTCTTGTTAATCTATCAATAGATGGAACAACAGTGCCCAGCCCAATCTTTGTACCCTTCTTACCACCAGCACCTGGACTGCTATTATGCCAGCTGAGAGCACTGAGAACAGCACGGTTTACAAAAGACTCAAAATAATCGGAGGGCTCTGAATTATATTTCCTTAATCACTCACAGAAAAAAAAAGTCAAGAAACAAAGGTACAACTGCTCTTTCTCTAAGGCCATGCTCAGTGATACAAGGCTCTAATCTATCCTTAAATTTGCAATTACAGCTCAACTGAATTACGAAATCAGTTTGCCTAACCAGTTCACTCACTCTTCTTGGCAACTGAAACAAGCCATCTTCCATTAGTATCTCCCTATTATAACACGCTAGCATAAGATGTCTCTGTATGTGACTACAGCAAGGACGCTGAGGCTTCTTTAGCTTTATCATTCCAATAGATGATGTAACAATATAGGAGCTTTCTTCTCTAATGCCCTCATAATTTTCAGCCAGTAGTTTCAGTCCTAAATATCTCAATGTATCAAGGAGTTAATTTTCTCAAAGCAGTGCCCAAGCTCTTTTCCTTAGAGTACTGTTGCACTATTAGAATAATGATCTGAATATTTACTTAAATTGCTAATGGTTTTCATTGAATAGGCTTATTTGTTCCAGACCTGTATACCTCCCTTCTTTAAAAAAAAAAAAAATCTAGCTTCATAATGTCTTTTAGTAGAAGATTAAGTGAAGGATACAGGCAAAGTGAGGTGTCTACATAAATAATTCTGTGTTGTGAACCATTTAATAATTTGAGGTACATATCACAGCATTTTGAAAAGTTTGGGTCAGTGGTTTTTTTCATGCAGTTCTTACCATATCAAGGTGTTTTAAAGACATTAATGAAGTACTGCAACATCACTTTACTGGAAGATTATTGTCACTAGTGCATCTTTTAAAAAGAAATAACATTACCCAAGAGCATAAAGTGAGTTGATGGCAAGGGGGGGAAAAAAAGGCACTGACTGAAATTCCTCTGACTTATGTACTGAACCAACTTTAAAAAATGCATTAAAAATAAATCCATTTATTCATTTTCTACATTTCAGGAGAATAAATGCACTAATTTTGAAAAATAACCAATAATCTTCAGCATACCCTATCAAACAGCAGCACATTTGTTGGACATATTTTGTTTTCCAATTAATTTTTTGACTTAATTTACCTACTGATTGTGGTTTTTATAGCACTTTTAATCAACTGTCTTAATCTTTATTATTTTAATCTCTTAATCTATGCAGAGATAAAATCTCAAGGTGACTATTTAAAATGACCACTATGATACTACTGTGGAAGATGTAAAATTCACATGACCTATTCTCATAGGTCCTACCAGCCAGCTAGACACTACTGAGATATTTCAAAGTCAAAAGAAAAAATGCTTCCCCATACATCTTTTTCATTTGCATGTGCTTACAAAACTGCTCACAGCATGTGCTTTGTGACCTGCCTATGTACGATGTTAACAGCTCTTCTTGAGAAGTACACAGAAGCAATAAGGAACAAACACCACCAGTGAGGAGACTTTTCCTTCAGTACATGATGGTAGTGGTCTGCATAGCTGAAGGCTTTTGGTGTTAACAGTACTATCACCACTTCAAACAGCCTTTATAAAAACACCTTCTGCTTTTACAAATAGGCACAATGGTCCTTGTGTGTAAATGCTGTATATGTCACACCTGCTATGGATTTGCTGTTGCACTAACGCACACAACAGAAGGAACTCAAGTAGCAAGCGCATACATATGAAGGAAGAGCAAGAAATTGCATGACAGAAGCTAGAGACATGTTGCTACCTATGTCACGTGTTTACTGCAGAGTTTGACCCGTGTTTACTGCAGAGTTTGACCCAGCTACTGACAAAAAGGACTTCATGTGCTCATCTGACACCAAAATGACACCACAGATCCAATTTACAGATTTCTAGAATTTTCAAATGTTCATCCTTATTTACCAATAGGCAATTTTAAGCAATAGGCAGATTAGCTGCACAGAAAAGAATAAAATTGTTCTAAATACTATGGATACTATAAGCTTTAAGTGTAAGTTGAAAACATGGATATTTTCTTTTTCGAAAACAGTTAACACCACTAACATCCTGGCTCTTGAGGACAAGTGCTGCAGTGAAACAAGCAGCAGAATTGGGAAGGAAAGAAGTGTACCCACACCAACTTTACCAGCTCGCCTTAAAAGATGATGGGTTATATTCCACCCACTATTCATCTCAGATGAACATACCAGCCAAATACTGTGAACATCAAGAAGGTGTTTTCTTCCCCTCACCTCCAGAAGCGCTTCTAGCACTTTGCCTCTTTGCTCGTTCCCTTGTGGCTTCGCTGCCTGAGCCAGAGCAGTCCCTAGCAGGATGCAGGATCTCACAGGGCAGGAATGTTGATTGACAAGTCTCTAAATGGAGTAGAGGAGCCAGGAAAGCTGGTCTGCTGTCAGTTTTTCCTAAACATACTTAACTCTAGCAGAGGAATATTCCAAAAGACTGAACACGAAAACAGACAAAGAATTTGCAACTATGGGTCTCAGGAAAAAAAAAAAAAAGAAAAAAAAAGAAAAAAAATAGAAAAATATAGCTACTAAGATGGCATTGATGGACGATTCAACCAATAAGCTGTAACACTTGAGGCTCATCGAATGTCTTTTTATGAAAAAGAAAGGTCTTTTTCACCATTAGCCTTACGGCTATATGTTATTGCATATTTAGCTGCTAGAAAAAACCTGTCACACTTATATGGGCTACAACCAAAAATATGTATTCTAAATAAATGCACTCTTCCTAAGATTACTTCTCATTTTCAAAGTTCTTCAAGAAAGAAATTTTCATGAAGCTTTATTAAAGCCTTTTGAGTTGTAATTTCATACCCGTCCATATTAACCAGTCCAAAATATATTAAGAATGACACGTTTAGGACTGCTGAGCATTTACATGAGTCTGCAACAATAACATTGAAGAGCAGAAGAATTAGTTCAAACATTTCAGGGCTTAAATGCTAACAGTTATGTAAATATACAAAGAATTCTATTTTCCTCTGAATTGCAAGCAACCAAAAACCCAGTTGCTGAATGATGAAAGAAATGGGCCTGCTTGTTTCCAATTTGAGCAAGAAAATGTCAACAAAAACACACAGCAATTACAACTTTTAGCATATCTTTCTGAATGGCTGGGTAGGCATTATAAAGCATTGCAACTGCAGCAATTCAGCAAGCTTTCTTGACAGAAAGAGAGGGGAAACGCGAATCTGTTTCTAGAAATCAGCTACGTGATGTGTGCCTCCAGTTAAGTGGGGTTCCCCAAGTGATTCAGCATCATTTGATGATAGTGTTCAATGTGTCCTGATGTACCATGACACAAGCAGCAGAAACAACCTTCTCTGTTCCCACCACAGTCAAGTACTTTTGATAGCAGAAAGTCTTTTCATACTTCCTTTTAACGTGTTACTAAAATTTCAGCACAGCTTTAGTATGTACCCTGACAACCATTCTCAGCACGGCAGGAAGATATCACGCACCTATTCTGAAAGGGGTGGCTTCCTTGTAACTTAAACATAGAAAGATTTTCTCCATCTTCTATTTTTCAAGAATTTCAGAAGAGATGTATAGAAACCTTACAAACTGACTGAGAGCAGAGACAAAAGGTACGAGTCCCTAGATTTAAAATAGCTCTAAGTTTTTAAAGTGGACCCATCAGGGTAAGAGTAGAGAGGAGATGTCATGCAAACCACTGATTCTGTCTGCTATTTGCTTGTATCACATAAGGAAAATAATGGACACTATTTGATTAAAGCCATACCTCTGGTCTGTTATGAAGAACAGTTTAAGAAAACCAGTCAATTCCCTGTCAGGACTTCCTATCCAGTGGGAGCCAAGCTGGCTCCTTCAGAAGGCTGTGCCTGGGCCCCTCAAATTCAGTTCTGTACCCGCCCAACCCAGCTCCTGCTGCTCCAGAGCTCCATGGTGGATGGTGCATTCGAGCAACCCAAGCAATAAGTACTCAGCAGATAAACAGATTATTACTGCAGCCTCGAATAAGGCAGTGCTCAGGAGCTATCAGACCTTCGCTGAGCACAAAATAATTTTGTGGTTTTTGTTTGTATGGGCAAAGAATTAAAAAGTCTGCATCCTGAAGATCCCTCCTCCTTCATCGTACCCTGAAGAGTCTCCTGTGTCATGACAAACTAATTGCATGTGTTAAGGGAGGCCTGTTACTTTGGCTTTTTCCACTGTACATCAAAAAAACCCTATGTTTGATTTTAAAGCAAATAGACTTAACAAATACTGAGGGAATCCGCTACAGAGACCACACAAGCTGTTCCAGCCTTCCACAGAAGTCTGGGGGTTTTTTTAAGCATAAATACACAGCCACCTCTTCAGTTTGCCCTTTCATCTATTCTGAAACACTTCTTAACACACACACACACACACTCTTCATTTCCTAACTAGCTGATCATATACAAGTTTTGGGTTTGTAGCTTTAAAGTGCTAAAAAAGATGAAGGTAAAACACAGCCTTGATCCTGGAACAGAAGTCAGCAAGGATATTGTGGGTGTCTCACAAGTCACAGAGCTGGGAAGAAAGAAGCCTGTCCTGACCCTGTGTTGAAACCTGATCTAGTTAGAGGCACATGGATTACCATTTATAGTGTTTCTCAGGGGCTGGGGTGAGTGGTAAGGAGGGCGGCAGACAGCTCTTGGTCTGGCTGCATGAGCTGCCAGCAAGGTTATAAAACATGCAGATGCTGGGCACCAAGGAGGGATGGTTTTCCTCCCCCTGTTGCAGTGCACCTTTCATGCCACTGCTATGTTAACCACCCCGAAACCACATGTCTCTTGAGAACAGCAGTACTGTTTGTTCACAGGCCAGGAAGAAAGGATAAAAGACTGGAGACCAGGGAAGAAAATGCAGGCAGATTTTTGTCTGACCCTGCAGTTAATCCCCAAAATTGGTGAAGATGCATTGATACAGCCACGCAAGGTACTGCTTTGCTCCCCAAACCAACATGCACATATGAGTGTGCAGTCCAGTTCTCTATGGGTGAACTGGAAATTACTCTTTGTGGTACCACGTTAATTTTGCCAGCTAATGACCTGTCTCAAAGAACAAGGTAAATGTCTCCAAGGTGGAAATTTATGACACTGTGCCAGAGAGGCGAGTCTCCTCCAAAAAGCTAGTCAGAGTTGGTTTCTGTCTCTTGCTCCACTACGGCAAAGGTAACAGCACAAGATTTTTGAACTATGAAAAAGCAAAGAGCAGACTCTATGCTAAGTTCTTCTTCAACAACAACAACAAAACAAAACAAAAAAACCAAAAAAATCAGCCGTTCCTCTCCAACAAAACCACAAGTATTGCCACTTCCACAAAAAAAGCTTTCTGCTTTGTATTTCCGGCGTTCAGCCACTGTCTGGGTTAACTACACATTTTCATGAGTTGAAAACAAAAGCATCCCTATTCTCTTATTCAGGCCTATACAGAACGAAGGCACCGTGAATTCACAAGCATGCCCAAGTAGGAAACCTCCTTGTCAGACATCCTTTGCTGTCTGACAGAACAGAGCAGCTATGCAAGCATGCCCCTGCCCACCAGAAAACCCGGAGCTGTCTTCCAGACAGGATCAAACAAAACCGAGAATGCTCCACGAATGCTGTGAAGTCTGACCTTCCTCCCTTCCCCTCGGCCTTCATCACTGAAGAAATATCGTAGCTGCATATGTAAACCAGCACTATGTATAAATGAAGTAGTAGTTTAACTGACAGAGTACTCATTACATAGGCAAAAATATCTCTTTAATACTGTAAGAAGTGTAATTTGATATTCTTTTATCTAATTAAAATAATACAAATTCTTTATGTACAGAAGCTGACAGCTCTAGAAAAAGGAACTGAGCAGCATCCTCCATTTGTCTCCACTCTATGTAAAAGTCTGTTCTTACAGCTGAAGGTTAAATTGTTCTGCAAGTCACTTCATTCTTCATCCTATGGGCTAGGATGGTCAAAAAGGACACAAATTTGTGCCAGTCAAGGGCATATTTTTTCTGAACCAGATAGTTGCTGAGAAGAAACTGGGATGAAATCCCCAAATTCATATTTCCCTCAGACCTCTAAAGGGCCATGAGATGCATTAACTTTCTCCACAGAGTGATGAAGGAGAGAGCCACCACAGACTGAGGCTAGATTATGACCAGCAATTCTGCACAGACAGATTCCTATTTCTGCTCCAAACTAGCTTTGTTTAATTTATTCTGAAATCCTCTCTTATACAGGAAACAGAGAGAAAAATCAGCTGGCTTAGGTATAAAAGCTATTCTTTTTTTATATTCCCCAAAGCATGTGCATGGCCAGACTTGCAAATAAACACACATTTTCTGTTCTTTGCATTACTACACATTCTAGCAAATAGAAACTTCTACTAATATCTAGGCAAGCATGACCAAAGATAATGATGGAGACTGCTGAAACGAAGAGAACGGAAACATAACCATAGAATCATACAATATCTCAAGTTGGAAGGGACTCATAAGGATCATCAAGTCCAACTCCCTGCTCCTCACAGACTACCTAATACTAAATCATATGACTAAGAGCATCATCCAGATGCTCCCTGAACTGAAGTGGTGCTGTGACCACTTCCCTGGGGAGCCTGTTCCAGTGACCCTGACCCTCAGTGAAGAACCTTTTCCTAATGTCCAATCTGAACTTCCTCTGATGAGACCTCAGTTCCATTTCCTTGTGTCCTATTGCTAGTTACCAGAGAGAAGAGATCTGGTAGAGAAGAGAAGCACCTCCCCTTCCGCTGCCTTTCTTGAGGAAGTTGTAGATAAAAGAAAATAAAACAAGTTTTAAAATCTAGACCAATCCAGTACTACCCCCATGCTTATTTTTTATTAGTTCCTTTGATTTAGGGTGCTTGTGTCTACAACACAAAGAAATCTGTGAACAGAGAAATGCTGTGCTCCCTCAAGAAGCAATATGCACATGTCCCACAGCAAAAGTAGGCAGGTAGGTTTTTAACTTAGTTAATACAAATATAAAACTGAAACAGCAGGACTCTGGCCTCTAAACATGCTGTGGCCTGAACTGACAGAGAAAACTGCTCAGACAACAGGGAAAAATGATTTGGGAACATTATTTCACAGAATAATGTCCTTCTGTTTTTTCAATGTAATTCAGAAAATTTCAACCAGTTCTGAAGAGATAAACTTTGGAGCTCATCTCATGGATCCAGCTGGGATAACTAACCTTCAAAATACCTGTATGCAGCTTGCATTTATGCACCTGTTTGCTGCATGCATGTATTGGTTTAGAGATAAAAACAGGAAACATCAACATAGAAAACCATTCTCTTGCTCACCTCCTCTACGCAAAGGACCATTGCTATGAATTTTCTGTAAGGATTCTTGCATGCAGAGAAGAATGTATGTGAGGGGAGGATACATGCTGCCTGCAACACCAGAGAGCAAAGCTCACTGAGAAAGGTGAAGCAGGGAAAGATGGCATTTGCTCATTCCATCCTTCCCTTGGTAGTTTCACTTGGTTATAAAAGCATTTGCAAGCACAGTTACAGTGGGGAAATCTGTAAATGAGACTTAGATTCCACTGCCTTTCAGTGAATTGTAAGGGCCCTTCATCTTCACAAACAGATGCTTCTGAAAATTTTACCTTGCAAACAGAAGTTTTTACATCTCCACACAAACCGATTAACCTGAGCACTTGGAGTTATGCCAACCATCCAAGTTCGAGTCTCCAGGCAGTGCAGGTCTCAGGTCAGAAACTGGATTAGAATCAAAACCGGCCTGTCGAAATTTTGGATTACTGTGCTTGGAGCACAAGTACAATGGCTGCCTGCTGTGACACCTTCAGGACAGAGCTGGCAGGACTAGCACCACTCTGCTTTCAGCTGAGACAGATTTGTTGAGTCTCCAGGGTGAAGATTTCTTAGAAAGATGGAAGGGAAAGCTTGGCTTTTGAGGTTTATTACACCAGCTCTTGCAGCAGATTCTCTTCCCTTCAGTGAGATTAACAATGTCTCATCCCTACCACTCTCCTCCCCTCTAAAAGGCAAGGATATTCATTAAGCAACAGGTAACCATAATGCATAACACACCTTGCCACACAATACACAATGCTTGTCTAGCAGCAATGATCTCCGCCTTCAGCTTACCTGTTTTATGCACTGCAGCCGGTCATTGGTCTGCTGTATGTGCCTGTCCATAGAATTCATTTTGATTGTCTCCACTTTCTTCTACCTGAAAGCCATTAAAATCCCTCGATCTGCAAGACAAAAAGGACAGAAAAGATCACTGAGCACAGTCCATGCACTTCTACCAGCTAAACAATCGAGCAGACCCACTTGCAAGAAACCCAGAGCACATTGCGAGATAAAATAATAATAATCCCAATAACAATGATGGTCTGGCTTTTGCGAGGACAAGGGCATGGGGATTCTTCCCAGTCTTCCTCTGAGAGAAAATATCTCCCATAAGCATTAAATGAATTGGATAGGGCACAGAATTACATGGCCCAAAATAACACAAAATGTGTGTTATGAGGACTCTGGATTTCTGTATTGAAAGTAAAAGCAACAGGTATGCTGCTCTCTTCCAACTAGCAGATCTATTTAATGAGCCCTTGAAATGGGTGAGATGACAGTGAGTTAAAGATTGGGATTCACAACTCGACCAAGACTTTCAGAATGACTAACGATTCCAAGTGCACAATGTAGCGTATATGGAAGAGGCCTGATGTTCAGACCAAAGGGCTGAGCAGCAGCTCCTGCCTTATAAAAAATAGGGCTCTTCAAGGTATCCATAGCTGAACAAACTACATGTTACTTTGGGAAAAGCATGTCCTGGACTCTTTAGGCCCATCTCTAACAAACTGTGTAACTTAAGGCAAATTAAAACTTCCCTGTGACAGTAAAAAAATGTAGAAAATGGAAGTGAAGGCTCAGAGTAGTGTTAGGAGTTCTAATTCATGTTGCTACAGCTTTATATAATCATCAAATGAAAACTGGTAATAAATTATGATGATCTAAAGAGCAAACTTGCAGCCCCCTAAGCCCACAACTGATGCTCGTCATGCTGAGTTATGTTTGTGGATACAGCTTGGTACACACTGGTGCCATCAAGATGAGCCCCGCTCTGTGTATTCATTAACTCTTTCAGAGCCATGCTTTACATTACACTCCATGATCACACATAAGTGGCTCTTTGTCAAGATAACGGTATGTGTCTGGAATCAAGAACAAGGCCTGCAAGAGGGGGAAATGGTAGGTGCTAAATCAGCATGCACATATCATACTGAATTCACCATTTACCTCTCCCTTACCCCTGTGTTCAGACTGGGGTAAGGGGTTAGCCATAGCACAAACAGCTCTAGTGATCTGAAAGGCAGGAATGGCCAAAATGCCACCCAAACTTGGACCAAGAGCAAGACGCTAAAAGCACAAGTAAGCATAAGTAAGCCTCCTGGTGTGGGCGTGGTTTGTGTTTCACTGGGCCCCTTCCACACATTCCCCCTCTCTGGTCTTGCCTTATAGTTTTCCTATAGATGCAGAACAGCAGATCATAAAGACAGAAGCCAACAACTCATCAACAGTTTCAGTCCACCAAATGGTTTGCATCATGACTTCTACTTATTTATGTTTTAAGTAGAACTGCATGAGACTCCAGCCTGTACTTAGTAAGCTGAGCAGCTTTAAGTGCTTTTTTCTAGAATTCACTTCTCAGGGGCACAGAAATGTTTCACACATACATATGTATACTCTGCCATTCCAATTACTTTCATAGCATCTAAAATGGAAATGAAACCATAGATACTGCACATTGGAATGTGAAAACAGTCTTTGCCTATAAATTCCCATATCCTTTTACTGCAACAGAGCAGTACAGTCTAAGAAGTTGTACCCTCACACTCACGAACAGGGAGTGGGCACAGATTCAGAAATACATAACCAAACACTGTATTTACGTAAAACTTTACACCAGCACAAGCAAGGTCCTGGACTCATGCAGAACCTCTTCAGTGGCTCTGAGCAGTTTGTTATTCAGAGAGCTATCCATGACAAAATTCTTTTCCACTCCCTACATACACATGAGAGACAGCAAATTTTTCAGATAGTTGTTTGGTTAGAGAAGCGGGCCGCTCACCACTCCTACACGACTCAACATCTCAGTTAAAGCACCTCTACAAGCCCAGCACTGTCTGTACTCAACCCCCAGAAGAAGAACAGTATTCCCCATGGTGGGAACCCTGACTGCATGGCTGTCACGGCGAGACAGACTCCAGACCACACCATCCATGTGCATCCCACACACCCAAGCCGCCTGAGATTTCTGTGACTAGCTGATAATGTTCTTCCATGGCTCCTGCAGGATTAGACTCCAGGAAAGAAATTTTTTCTGCCAGACAGCTAAATGAGGTCTCATAACAGCAGCTCAAGCTTCTCATCTCCACACTCTAGACACAAGAGGGTTCAATAAAGCACTCCTGTCAATAAATTATAATGCTTCTAAAATGGAAAAGCCAGTTTCACATACAAGTATTATCGTTTGATTATGCCACTGCCACCTTCTCAATAGCAAATGCCATCCAAAGGTCCTCTAGCAAATGTAAATTGATACATTTTATTAAAAGTGAGTAAGGCAGTCTTAACCGCCTGTAAGACCCCCAAACAGACCTCAGTAGTCATGAAGTTTAATCTCGCAGTGGACAGCAGAGGTATTTATCAAGAGATAAGCTAGCCCAGACATGACACCACTTCAGTAGTGATCCATCTTACAAGCTGGGACACATTATCTGCATTTTAATTGAACATCAGGACAGATAGCGAAGGGCATGCTGAAAACAAATACAAGCGTATACCCGCACATAGATTTTTGTTGAAATATTTGGAGAAATGCAAACTGAGGCTTTTTTTTTTTTTTTTTAAGTAGTCAGGACATTTTTGCTTAATGAACCAGTAAGGAAAATACTAGTGGCATCAGTAGCTGCCTCTGGTGTTACTGGCAATATACTTCAGGGCTGGAAGGCTGCAGAGAGATTTCACAGAGACAATGACAACAACTTGCATTCATGTGCTGTCACTCATACCAACAAACTATCCTGCATGTTGATTTATGAACTGTACATATAATACCACACCAATTCTCTGCCTTCCACTTAACCACAAACGAAATTGAAGGTTGCTATCAGCTACCTGAACCACAGCTTACTATTGTACTTGTCCAAATTGTCATTTCTCCCACATGGCATAGCTTCTCAAAGCCCGTTTGGAAAAGCAGAGGGCAGAGTGCACAGAACTAACTCACACGACTGAGCAGGGGCCCAATAGGGCTCTTGGAGGCAGGAATGGGAACACAGTCCCCTGCTCTCCTACACAGACGCACCATACAATTTCTGTCATAAACTGAGCAAATTCAGTCACAAAAATAGTTCAGCTTTTAACACCAAATGGCTCCCACTGAAAAGCAGTCTCTGACTCTCACCCTTGCCCTAGTAGCTAGAAGTATTTTCACTTCCATTCTCAACTCCACTTGCTCTCACGTCACTAATGCTCTCTGGCTAAAACAGTCTTTGCCCTGCCAGGCTCCCTCCACCTTTTCCCCCTCACTGCATGGACAGACACCCACCAGCCCTTTACCACCACCAGTGTGCTACTTTCACCAGCCCAAGCTCATTTATTCTCTTCTAGTCAAGAGAAGCCCCTCAGTCCACTAACTCCCTCAGGCAGTAAACATTTGTTGCATGAACCAAACAGCCAAAATTGTACATATGAAGCCTCACCACATACAATGACATTAACACTTCGTACTTGAAATATCCTGCCTCACGCCCTGCAAGACTCATTTTTACCTTTCTCTCAGATACATCGGAAGAGCATCAAATAGAATACTTTTCTTCAGTGAGCATACTGGTTCTAAGTCACTTCTGCTATAAAAAACGCAGAGCTCATTAGTGGGAAACCATTATTATCTGGAAATTATTCTTTCATAGGCCTCAGCAAGAATTAAAAGATTAAACATGGAAAGTGGAAATTATCATATAGATCTGCAGTTTTACCAAGGCAGAATAAGCATTTTGACACCAGACCATTTTGCCTGGAAAAAATACCAGCAGAAGAAATTTTCAGTAACTATACCTACTACACAGGTACTGCTGTACACTGGTATAGTTCCCCATGTGCGCATCCACATCCTGAATTTAAAAAAAAAATGCCTTTTCTGTTGATTTCATGCTGTTTTAAAAGTAGCAACCAGATCACCTTACTTAAAAATAGTGGTGCTTTAAGATACTCGGCTCTGCTGGCCTTTCTGTAAGAGCAAACTTCTATTCAGTCAAGTGCCGAGCACTTGTCAGGTCAAAAGTGAAAATGACTTTGCAGGGTCCCTCCCTAGCCTCTGGTGTACCCGCATTAGAAACCATGCTAAGATTCAGGTACTGGGAGCAGCTCGAGAGACAGCAGGGGATGTTGCTGATCAGGATTAAGGGTACTGGCAGAGTGGGATAGAGAAGGGAATTTTACCTGGTGCTTCGTAACAGTTCCCCTCTGTTTGGTGCACACATTAGCCAGAAGGGTCGTACGCTACTGCTTTATATGCTAACTCCATCCAAAAGGATAAACAAAAAAAGAAGTGCTTCCAGCACCTTCTGGTAATTCAGCAATAAAAAGCCCCGTTCTTCTGCTGTCTTTTCTGAGGTACAGACCCAATCTCTTTCTCTTAAAAAAGAAAAAAAAAAGAAAAAATTATGTGAATTATTCTTTGCCTTCCTTCTTCCTTCCCCTCTAGCATGCGAGTTTATAGCCTTAGGCAGTAATTAAAGAGCCCTCATTTACATATTTATGACATCTCAAAAATGGAGAATGTGGGTTTTTTAAAAGAACAGATGTATAGACCTGTTAGACTTTTTTTAACCCTAAACATAGTGAAACTTTTTTCTTAAACTATTACTACAAATACTGAAAAATATTTCAATACTGAAAAAAAAATGAAATTATGTAGTGGCTATAAGAAAAGAGAATTTCACAAGCTTCTGCTACACTCTGTGTTGGTTGAAAATTCAAGTCGGGAGTTTCTAGTTATTGTATCAGAAATTAGACTTCCAGTAATGCATTTAAGAACAATATAGTAAACCATGGTCCCCACCAGTTCCTACGGCAGCCTAAACAGCCTCTAAAAAAAAAAAAAAAAGAAAAAAGAAAAATCAACCACTGCTTTAAAACACTGACATATCTAAAAACATACTGCAGTTTGAAAGTAAGTGTGGTTTCAGTTTTGCTCTGGGATGAGCTCTCCTCATGGCCAGGACTGCCATCCACAGCAAGAGCTCTGCCACACTGGGACCAATGGACCCCAGAAACCTGCTCGCCTGTGGCCAAGGGAGGCCTGAATCACCAACTGAAACAGGCCTGACCTTCTCCCCGAGTTTAGAGAGACTCCTCAGGCGGTGTTTTTTGCTCTTCCTCCCCTCTTGCACGCTTTCTTCCCTCACTGCTGGGCAGAGGCAGAAGTAGAGCAGAGCCCACTGGAAAGATATCACCTGCCGCCCGGCCAAGGGTGGTGCAGGCCCCACAGCCTGACCAAGCCTAAGTGCTGCCAGCCGCCCCTCACCTGAGCATGAGAGTGCCATTTCTTGAGAAATCATGTCTTTAGGGAGTAATCTTTCCACCAGAAAGCTGATTTGAGAGCAGAGAAGGAAAGGCAGACTTTCCAAGGAGACAGGCGAGGCAGGGAAGCAGCTGCTGTGAGAGGCGTTCGAGGGCCAGCAGCACCAAGTTACACTGGGTTTCTGTTTCCACAGGGGACGAGCACACCGCCAGCCACCCTTTGGGGAACTGTGGCTGCTATAATTAACAAGATCTAATGTGGAGCCACTTCAAACCACTTCGTGGAAGAAGGACATGAAAAAAAGACACACGAAAAACCCTTATCGGTCAAGAAATTCCTTTTTTAACATGATCGAGTAGGTGAGAGGAAAAAAAAAAAAAAGAAAACTGTTCCCTACCCAGGAATTCAATGTAGCAGTTTTCAAATGCCCCTCTTCCCCTCCCAGGACCATCCCACCATACAACAGAAGTTGTTTAATACTGCTTATTCAGTCAGCTAAGACCAGTAGCTTCCTGCATGTCTCCAGTGTGCTGAGGGCTGTACGAGAGAGCAGCCAATTTTTATCTCGCAGATGACTTTGATCAAGAAACAAGCCAAGCTAGAGCGAGGGCAAGAGAGGATCGCGCTGGCTAACGACTCTGGGAGAGTGCGGGACAGGGAGGCCGGGGCCACGGGCCCGCAGGACCGAGGGGGGCCCACAGCAGCGGAGCTGCCACCAGCTGGGCGGGAAGCGCCAAGCGAGGCCGCAGGCAGCTGGTGGGCGCTCGGCCCGCGCCGTGAGGAGAAGCCGAGGCCGCGGAGCTCGCTCCCCGCCGCGCCGACAGAGGGCGCCGCAGGGCCGCGCCGCCGCCCGCCGGCCCGCCCGCCGCGGGGCGCTGGGCCCGGCCGCCGCCGCCGCCCTGAAGGAGCGCGGCAGGGCCGCGGGGCGGAAAAGCCGCGTTCCGTCGCCTGAAAGCACGCATCCCTGAGGAGACGGGTCAGGAATCGCCCGGCAGCTCTCGGGAGCCTGTCACCTCCAACGATAAATTTAAGAAACATCAGTAGTTGCCCCAGCGCCCGGTCCTGGTGGCAAAACGCGGCAGTCCCGAGACAAAAGCCATCTAACTCCACTTGACATTTTCCGTAAGGTTACACATCCTTTAAAGGAGTTGTTTCTTGAACTGTCAGAACATACCTCTGTGCCTACACGCAGATGAACGCTGTTCATTGCATATAATTGCATTAATTCTCCTAGTGCCTTCCTGCAGCATAGCAAAAAACCTCAAAACACACAGACCTGTAGGCTGACCTCAAAATGCAAAGGTAGGATGCAGCTCAGCATGTATGCATTTATATAGACACAGATACACAGGCGTATGTCCTCACATGGTAATAAAAGGTCTTAAAGTCTGCTTTTCAGTAAGAGAATTTTCAAAGATGCTCTTAAAGATCATTTTCTGGAAAAAGTTTAATATCTATCCATGATGACTATTTTATTTCCCCTGCTAGATAAGATACTAAAAAAAAAAGTATCAAATGTCAGGTGAAAGGCCATTTGAATCATTAAACACTGGAAAAAGGAAGTTGTTTTAATAAAGCTTTATTTACCATAGGCTGCTAAACAGCTACTGCTGTTGGCTTTGAGCTATTAAAAAGGGCCAGATGTGAGACAAAGCAGCATTTGTTATGCTGGGTGAGGAAGAATAGATATTTGTGCTGTGCTGCTTTCCATTGTTGCTCTACAAATGTGCAGTAATCCCCAGAAGACTTTCTATCATCTTTAACTGCGAGAGGGGGAAAACGAGCGAGCGTGCGTGTGTGCGTGCGCTGCCAGCAGGCACAGCTTCAGCGAGGTGGGAGCGGGTTCTTGTAATTTATGGTGGCTTGAGCTGCAAGGGCTGGCAGTTTTGTTGGGTTTAAGGAAGCTGTTTCCGCAGCCGTGTGCTTGGGAACATTTTTATATACAGAGCCTATTATATGCAGGCATGAACAGCCAGCCGGATACACACAAAAGCAAACCCACACATGCTTTTGAAAAAAAGACAGCATGACAGCTTGCATAAGCAAGCTTGCTGGACTCCTCTGGGAGGAGGAGCGGCAGGCAGTGTGCAGAAGTTGTTCAATCATGAAGCACATCTGCAGCCCGATTACAAAAGCAAAGGTGGTAGGGCTAGCTAGAAGCACACACATGGCACTGGGATATGACCTATGCTTAAAGTATAGACATAAAAATATAAAAAAACCCCACTGTATAAGAATGGTATCACAGTGACATAAAAATATCACCTCTCTAGCAAAGGAGAGTGCTCATTTGAGCCTGGACAAGTTGGTCACTGGCCACAAACTGCCAAAAGCACATGAACTGCCTCCTGCAGTGGCAGCCCTCACCTCCAGCCCGCTGGCTGAAATGACTGGTTTCCACAGACCGAGACCAGCATCTGCAGATCCTAGTTTCGGGTAATTGCACTGCTGCATGCTTATATTACAAGGTTGGTTTCCCTGCATTCCACCCAGCTCCTAGTGTCATCAGCTCTGTCAGCTTGTTATCTTTAGGGAGAGCAAGGAGGGAAAAGGACACTGCAGTTTAAAACAGCAAGAGGTAATAACACAAAATTAAAGGCAAAAGCGCGTAGAAGTATGCTCCTGGGGAGCCAGGGCTGACAGACCTGCTGTAGTGCTCTCAGAGGCTTTGCACGCTCCAATATAGACAGATCTGCTAGAACAAACATTGACAGTTCCACAGTAGAATCCACTGATCCAGTGGTTTATTAAATGCACTGTAGCTTGCAGGTAAGAAATGCTAATCCTCATCGGGACAGCTACAAGCAAATGAACCATCCCTCAAAGCTTGCAGGGTTGCACTCAAATAATTTCATAACCAGCGTCCCTGATCATTCATACAACAATGCTGTAAAAAAACCCTTCCTGATAAATTGCAAATTCCTAAACTGAGACAGAATCTAGCCTCTTTTCCCACCTTTTGGGCTCAGTGGGAGGATTGCAAAGGAAATCAGGTGAGCATAAGAACTGAACAGGATTTGCATTCTGGCATGTGGTGCTCGCTTATTTACCTAATGAAAGCTCATTTCTTTCAGAGGTTCTGTGGCAAGATGTAAAGTATTTGTTGAAAATTCTTTGTGTTTGCCTACCAAATACTGCAATATGCATAAAGTGTTGCTAACATCATCTGGCTCACATGCATTCTGGGGGCTGAGCCTATAGAGTTGCTACAAAGAATGTATATGAACTATAAACTTTTTCCTGCTCTTGCTAGACATCTATCAGCTACTAAAGAAAGCCAACTGGTTTGGACATAGTCATCCAAGTTGTTTGCTTAAAACCTGAAAGATGAGCTACAGAAGACAACCTAATATAAGCATTTTCTAAAGGACCAGAGGAACCCGGAACAACCCAATCGATGTGTACAAAGATGGTCTCAGAAGCAGGAGACAAGATAGAGATGGCACTAGCAGCAAATATTTTTAACATTTTAACAATATCCTATCAAAAAGTGAAGATGCTATTTTGTATTTGCTATGCTCCCATAATATCTTTCTCGAACCAGACAGCCTGCTACATAACAAACAGAGGTCAAAACCTCTTGGGCCAGCCCAAAGAAAAGCTCCTAGCAAGAAACATCTCAAGCCCACTGTGAATTAGAAATGAGAAGGATTTGCATTCTGACACTGAATGCCCTCTTACTTATCTGATGAAACTAGGCATGTTTTGGAAGTTGAACTGTAGCATTCAAAGGAAATTGTCTGCTGATTTCTTCTTGTGATAGTGTATCATCACAACTTACATTCCTCATTACTGGGTGGCAACAGAAAGAACGTAACAATCCCCCATCCCCAAACTATATTGCACAATAAAGGAATGAGGATATATTTGGACTCCTTTTTTTCCTGTAAGTTTAGCATTGAGAAGAAAGCATATAGTCAAAGTAGACAGTAATTTCTCTTTACAGTCCATAAACATAAGATTTATTCACCTTTTCTTTCATCCTATAAGAGCTAAGAAACTGCTCCCAAGACCAATGATTTCTGGTAAGCCACTCCTTTGGAGAAAATCACTCTGGGAGAGGGAAGGAGAGGAGGAAGAAAAGCAGCATTACCTCAATCAACAAAGTCTAGAGAACAAAGCAACTGAATAGCTGCTTTGGGACACAGGCTCTAATAACTTTGATATCTGCCATTATCCTGGCCTGTTCTGATGAAATTTAAGTAAAGATTTACCCAACTTCCCGGAATGTAAGGAAGATAAATTCCAGGAGGACCAGCAAAACCTGTGAAGGCTCAATATAGCTGAAAAAATAAGGTAGAAGTTGGATGGATGTGAATTTTTGTAGCCAGAGAAACAGAGTAGTTGCTGGCAGCCAGATTATATTTTCTGCACTGCTTTCGGTGGCTACCCAAACATAGCTTCTCTCAGACTCTCCACTTACTTTGAATTATGACAATTCAGTGCTGGAGGGTGCCATTTCTTTAAAATAATTTAAACTAAAGATATGACACAACAAAACTACAGTTTTGGTGAGCTCTGTAGTCTATTATCATCTTCATTGTAAGGTGGCTGATTGGAGATCCATCCATATTAATCCATCTGGACCTGTAGAATACACATTAAAAACCAAGGCATTTCATTTTACTGAATTGTCCTGCAGACAAACATCCAGTATTTCAAGTCACCACCAAATCCTAAATTATAACAAACCTTGCTGACAGTCTGGGTAAAAATTATCCAGGATTGGACAAGCAAAACAAATGATTGTGTATCCCTCAAGGAAAACTTTTTTGTACATACGCAGTGAAGCGTTGTGTGAACACAATATATTGGGAGGCTTGAAATGTAACTGCTATTTATGTTAGTCTCAACAGCTAATATGCAAGAACCTGAAACACAACCAAAGTGACAGATCCATTGCTACTGAAACTTTATGAAGAAGCCCAGAAATATTTTTGACATCCTACAGCTGATTTTGAGAACAACGTAATTCAAAAACCAGTTCCAACTACAGTGCCTTCATTCCAATAAAGTCAAAGCTGCACACATCCCTACTATTTGACTATCCATAATGTAGTCATTGCCCTTCCTGTTTTCTAAGTGCCCATAATTCCGGTAAGGTGGAAATTCTTCTAGACACCTAGATCACAAAACACTGCAGGAGCTCTACACAGCAAGGTCTGCTGCCTTCAAGGATTTTAACTGAAACAGCCATGATCATCTGCACTGCCCCATTCTGTTTTCTCACTATCACTTGAGAGGACCTCTATATCTAGAAACTGGTCTTTGAGAATCACCAGTCTCCCAGACCTACTTTACAGGCAAATAAAGAGAATTTTACACTTACCATGACATGTTTCATTTTACCAAGAATCTTAACAGACAATTCAGTTTTCAAAGGTTTGATGAATTCCATGGTTAAAAGATCTGTCACCTGCTTAATTCACAAACCTCTTGGGATAATCAGGAACAGATTTCAATAGCATTTCTTCTGAGAGCACAGATCTCCGTTAGCTGTACCTCTACTATGTCTCTCACCCTCAGGTGATAGCACAAGCAAAGCTGAAATGGCATTTGGCAGAATACAACACAGATATCGAGCAGGTGTTTTAAAATCCTCTCAAGTATTTGAAAGCAGCAACTAAACAAATGCTAAATTGGGCCTGAACAAAAGCTACCGAGATGGGAAAGACTAGGAATCAATGTGGTATACCCTGTTAAGAAGAGGAAGGCACAATTCCCATCATCACTGCTGCTGTTTCAACTGGAACAGACCAGGAGCGAACCTGACAACTTGTGAATGACAACTGTCTTACAAACTGAAGCAGGCAGACTTCCCAATTTTTATTACAGAAAATGCAAACAGAAACACTATTGCTAATGAATTATTTACAGTGCAGTCCACAAATTAAGACACCTAGACTGTCTTGTGTTTTTCATACTACCGTCATTATTACAAAGTATCTGCAGACACCTGAGCTCTTCTCCTGACTAACCACCACCAAACACTTCACTTCTTCAGCTCCTTTGGCTTTCCAATTACATCGAGAGCTCCTCAGGGAGCTCCACCAAATACACATAAAGTGCCTAACACAAATCACAATTCAGACTGGGGCTACCACATGCTAGTTTAACATAAACAATGAAAAGTGATATAATAAAATCTTTAATGTATGTACTACTATATGTTAAGGATGAAACATCTAATGCTACCCTTCCTGCAATTTCAAGACAAAATTTCCAACATTCAGCCAGACTTCCAAATACAGAATTAAATTAACCTGATAAACTTACACTGTACATCCAGATGACACCTGGATAAAAGCAGTTTAAGTCCAGATGGCTTTTTCTTTTCTTCTACTCACACCCTTCCTTTCTTATTTTTTGTTTAAATGGCTATTACGACACAGTGTGACAGACCTTAAAAAAAGCTACACACTTTTCTTCTTTGTTCCCAACGGCAACACTACAGACTCAAGAGGTCAGCTTTACAGCCTTCAAGTTTTTCTGAAGCCCTGCCTGATTAGACGTACTCTGGAGTGACTTTCATTCTGATCAAACGCGACGTGCTGGCGACACACATACAAAGCTGGCAGAGCAGCCATGCAGCAAAGCCTTCAGCAGGCAGGAGTAGGTGTAACGTCTTATTTGAAAGAAGGCACGGCTCCCCCGAAAAGGAAACAAGTATCCCCTTTGAAAAGGTTCTGATGAACTCAAGGAAAGACATGTTGTTGTGACAATTTCAAATCTTGCAGAGAATAAAACTGCTTCTATCCAACTTCTCCTTGTCCTTTGCTCTTGACTTTTGTCATCCTTGAGTGGCTGCATTCTGGCACCTATTTTTGCCTGAGTAACTGGGGTTCATTAAATCTGAAATTTGGAGGGATATCTTTTGAAAGATGGTTTATTTTTTAAAAAGCCTAGCTGCCCACTATGCCGCATTACAGGATTAAAAAGGTTCCTGCCTATTGCATGGCTGATCCAACCAGGGATGTAAAAGGAAAAGGCAGGCTAGCACAAAAGAGGCTGCACTGCAGAGGAGCCCACTTGCTCCTGTCCCATCTGGGATAAGGTAGTTGATTCAGACAGTTAGTACCAGATGCGAGTTTTTATTTTTTCTGATTTTGCTTCTCTTGACATAAATCACGCCATGAAGGAGTTATGTAGTAAACAGCAGCTCTTCCTTCCCAACAAAAAACCATCTCACTAACTTGCACTACTTCAAATTAAGGACTTCTTTGAGCCATCCTTTCCTACCTTTTCCATAGGCCAAAAATTGAACCTGACTCTACTGTCACCAGTCCTGGATAAGGAAATTTCTACTCTTACCTTTCTATGTTGCCTATCAGCTGGTTAAGAGTTAGGCAGTTGTAGTTCCTCCTCCTAAGGTGATGGTGGTATTCAAAAAGGCAGACAGTAAACTACTAAATAATACAGTGCTCTTATCTTCTATCTCTACACTTCTCAGCTTATAATTTCACCTTTCCGACTGTAGAAAGCCCAAGAGGCAGGCAAACAACTACGTAAATGTCTTCTACCAACAGCTGACTTCTTGGCTATTGGCAAACAGCAAAGCAGCAACAATTAAACAAGTCCTTAAGTTAGCTGCAGGCAAGTAAAAATAATTTTAAAAGAAAAGTCTAAGAGAACAAAACTCACCAAACTTTTTACAGGTTTGCACAAATACTAGAGATGTACAGGCAAATAGGATATCTATAATAGAAGACATGACAAAATCCAATCTCCTCCTTCTATGAAATATTGTGGGAGAAAGCATGACTTTTCAGTTCTTTTCAGCTACTACTTCTCTTCTTTAGAAGAATGAGAATTATTTGACATACCTTCTCTTTTTCCCACCAACTCAAACGCAGAGGTATTACTGTAATACTAGGTATTATGACCATCTGTATGGCAGGACAGTATCAGGGCGTGAACCCTTTCTTGACTCCAGAAGGTTTTGTTCAGAAAGGAAGCTGTACGTGCAAGCAAGAAGTAAGCCACATTATGTGCAGACAGAACCCTAACCTGAAGAACTGGGGACCTGGGCCTGCCCAGAAAGACACAAGATGATGTGGATTGAAAGTTATTTGTATCAGCAAGCAAGGGAAAAAAGAAATACAAAGGAAAAAAAAAAGACCCTGCCACAAAGTTTGTAGAGTGTAAGTTAAGCAAAATTAATCACTTTCCTTTGCAATCATTAAAGCATTATAAAGATCTTCGTAAGATTTTTAGTAAAATGATCAGTGTTTATTAAGCACCTACCCTGATTCAATCTTGAGCTCATTAACAATAAACAAAGAAACAAATAAATGGAAACCCTAAAATGCCAGTTCTGTAGTTGTAAAAATAATATGAATTAGCCCCTCCTAAGATTGCTTCAGTCCCTGAAAATATCCCATAATGCTACAGGTAACAGTCAAAAGTCTGTGGATCCTGGCTGCACAGAATGACAACCTGTTACCACCTGCAAGTGTCATAAATCCATTGAACAAGCTGACTATTTTCAAGCATCTTCCCATTTTGCTTTCCATGAGAAGGCACCCAGTTTGCACACAAATTTCTTTTTTACTTCCTTCAACAGGCCCGAAAAAATTTAGTGGGATGCATGAGACATCATATAGCAATGTTGTGACCTATTTCCACTGCTGAGCAACAAAATTATATACTTCTCAAAAATGTTAAGTGGGAAGGTATTTCACTCAAAGGTTGACTTTAGGGAGCCAACCTTGCTCTTTACTACCGTTTTGATAGTCCGGTCTCTTCTACAGCAGAGATGCATTGCAGGAGCCCAGTTGCATGTTCTCTAGGTGACTTGTCCCAGGTGACAACACAGGCAATTTTGAACTTTTCTCATAAGCTCCAGACAGTGTCCTAACACCTAAGTCTCTCTGTCCTAGCCTAAGATGAAGAACATGTTAAAAAATTCTGTAGGTTGTCCTATTCTATTTCTAGCTGATACTAGGAATAGAGATTCATTCTCTAAAATGGTTTAAAACCAATTTAGATATCCATTTCCTGGGATGACTCTCTCGTTTATTTTCAAGTCTCTCAAGTACCACTAAGGATGTAAGTTAGCTTATTGCTGCCACCCATTCAGAGTCAGTTTATCAGAGTTGTCATCTTTGCTCCCCCCCCCCCCTTGTTTTAGATTCTGTTTAGAGACTTGTTCAAAATTCTAGAAAGGACTGGTTTATATTACCTGCAACTCAAGCTTCTTTAAACCTCAGTATCATAATGCAAGTGCTTTTTAATACATTGCACCTGTTCTAGAGTCAAGAATTACTACCGGACTGCACAGCAACTGCAATGCTATCACACGGCTATGGAAAGAAAACCTCTGACGGGTCCAAGAAGCAAAGTTCCCGGGAGCTTTCTGACTGGCCTGTGAAAAATAATTCACCAGCATAAAATTTTTTTGAATAAGCCTCTTTCTTTGGGAAAACCAACTGAGCTGCTATTTATAAGGCTTTGATTAAATTAACACACACAAATACATACATAAGCACACATGCGCAGATACAACAGGATGAAATGCTAGGGAAGAAACTATATATACAAACGCTTGTAAACTCTTGCCAGATTGAACAACAAATTCTAGGCGTTACGGAACACAGCAGAAAAGTTTGCACAAGTGATAGTTAGCAGATTTGTTCCAGAAATGGGGATTTTGTTCTGCAGTTTAATTCACGTATCATGCAGAACGTGCCTAGCTTTGGCCTAGGCTTTTATGAATCATCCCATGTACTAAATTATAAAGGGAAAATAATGGGAAATATGATATGTTTTGTATCATATTGCCATGTCCCTACCCGCAAGAAATTGAATTTTTAAATTAGCTTAAAACATTCATTTAACAAAACATGTTCAAGAATTGAACAAGCAATTTAACACTCAACAGAATAAAGCAGCATTTAACACAGATGATGACCCAGTGGGCCTCTTCGCAGGTTCAGCGAAGCATGGGCTGCCTTGTCAGTCTCTAAGAACAAAGTGGGGCCGGTACGTAGAAGGGAGCCATTTAGGACACGCACTGGCAAGGAAAATATCAGAGTTGGAAGGTCATATAAATTGCTAGACATGGAGACAAGATCTGTCAAAAAGACAAACTACCTAACAATTTCAACCTATTGGCTAGAGCTGTCCATGTCAGCATAATGTTAACATATATTATAACCTCATCACAAAAAAATCTGTGTACATGGAAGAGAACTGCAGCAAAACTCCCTCCCTTATCTTCTGTTTAGGCAGGAACTCATTATAACACAGGCTTAGGGAAATATTTTCTCCCATTTTTTTCATCTCACCCCAACATGTAATATATATTTCAAGCAAGAGAAAAATTGTTAAAAAACATAACTGTCGATTCCTCTACAGTTACAAAGTTTATCGAAGCATTTATCACAAGCACCTCTGGTTTTGGGCAAGAGTGAATTTTTTAATTATTACTGGTTTTATGTATTTTTAAATGAAGGCTTTTCTGAATAGTCACTGAAATATTTAAAATAGAAAGGCGGGCATTTGCTGGACAGGAAATTAACTTTTTTATATTTTAAATCATCTGCATTTTTTCCAACTATTACAACTCAGTCATAATTATGGAGCTGTGACTGTTCCTCTACCAGAGGTTGATGACTCTCCATTTTTAATGTAAAACCACCTCATGATTTCACTTCTGTTGAGAGCACTGCAACTTTTCAAGGCCACGTGATTTTTACTTGCCATCTCAAAGCTCCACTGCTTTGCAATTCATTGCTTTTGTCATCTCTCCCCTGGCCTTATTTGGATCAGCATTAGAGAGAAGGCCTTCGGGAAGGCCTGGAAGTATTCGTCAAGTTAGTAGGTGGGATGCTTCCCTGAGAGAGAGTATTAAGCTAAATCTCCAGGAATACTTTCAGGGAATCCTGATATTGTTAATCCCCGAGGGTTTATGCATGAAATGTGACATTTGAGATTAGTTCAGAAGCATCTGTTCATAATGCCTAGAACTGAACCTCCAAGAATGTACTGCACGTCGTTTTCAGAAAAAGACACCTCCCTAAAGCTTCATTTCCCTATTGAGCCACTAAAGCAAAAATGTGATGAGTATAAACTGACCTGTTTCTCATGTTATGACCCAGTAAGTGACACATGAAACTCAAATGACAAAACTCCCTGCAAGTTCCATTAGGTTAGACTCCACTTATGGTGCATACCCCACTTCCCATAATTTTTTTATTCTTGGAGAGTAACTCAGGATACTTATTCTTACATGTCAATTTTCATAGGAATTAGCCTGTTGAGCAGCTGACTAATGAAGAAAACCAACGTCAGCAAACAGAAAACAAAAATTTCTGGATTTCCGATTTTTTGTTTGGGTGTTTTTCTGCTTGTTCTTGTTGTTGTTTGTTTTGTTTTATTTTTTTTTTTCTAAACACAATACAAGAAGCCGCCAAGTCTGAAGGATTTGTGAGGGCAGTGTATATTCCCTCCCAGCTATTCAAGCAGGCAGTAGGTATTCATGAGTGCCAAGAGATGCACATAATTATGCCTGAATGATTATTTATCCAGAATGAAGAGCAACTGTGAAGCATCTATCACTCTTTGTTCCAGGTCAGAAGTTTCGGTTAGCCATTTAAAAAGAAAAAAAATAGCATAATGTGGATGAAGCAACCAACAATATATTGAGCACCATGAATACTGAATACACAAATCAAAGTGTTTCAGAAACATAGCAGCTTTAAAGTTAGAACTGTTTGTCATGTACTGCTGAACACAAAAAATTAGTTTGGTTCACAAAAGAGACATTAACAAAACAAATTAATTCTTTTAAAAGATGCATTATATGCTTAGGGTAGCCATTTCCTACTGATTGTGATATATATCCTGTTTAATTTCTTTTAACCGGACACTAAGCAGGATATACCCAACAGTAGATCAAGCCAACCAAGGAGACTATGCTGAAGTATTGAATAGCATGCAACAGCATCTGATACACTTGCAGGGTCTAGTTCCCATATTCCATCACCTTTAGAAAGGCGTTGAAGAGCTGTAACACTTAGTTTCCCATGGCCTCTGGGTACAGAGCTCTCCAATGCGTGTCCATTTCTACTTCTAGGCTAGCATAGTACAGAAAAGAGCGACCTTGAGGTCAGTTGGTATCTAAAACCCCTCCTGTGAATGCCACCTGGAGAAGACAGGGAACTAACTTCATCTAGTTTTAGTCTACGCTAATGATCCTAACACCACACATACTTATTAGGGCTGTTAAAGAAAGAGTACGCATTAACACCATGCGATATTTCATGAAAACAAATCGTGGAGATGCTTAAAAATTCCCATCACTTGAAAAAAAAACCCAAACCTTTGGCATACTATGTTTGGCACCTTATAAAATGGTGCTTTCCACTGATCAAGTGCAGTCTGAACCAAGACAGTATGGCCTCACTTACACTGGGGATTTTAATTCCCTGCCATGGTCAACAGCATTTCCCATGGAGACAGATGGAAAGGAAAAGGGTGTGGGAAAGGACAGGGCTCCGGCTACTACTTTGTAAACCTGCAGCAAGACACAAGACATGCAATTTTACCCATGCATTGCTCTGGATGCCTGTGGAAGCGTGTGGCCTGTTTGCACGAGGGCCTCCAGCATTAGCACCGTTGGTGGAAATACTAGTGATTGTGGACAGCTGCTGTAAAAAATAGTTTGTCTGAAGTAACTGAACATACACCTCATTCTTCATTGGTTCTGATAGCACAGCACAAATCCTCATCTTCCTTAAAACCAAATCAGGAGGACAAAGGATGGAGTTGGTTTGGCTAACTTTGTTTCACTGACTTGATGCGGGGGAAAAAAAAAAAAAAAAAAAAAAAAAAAAGACCATGGCAGAAAGCAGGAATTAATTCAAAGTAAAAAGCAGCTGGTTTTACCCTATCTTTCTACACAGTAAGACAAGAAAGGAATACTAACAGACTCCTAATCACAACCAGGACAGTTTAAAGCTAAACAACTGCTCATTTTTAAATATGTCATCTAAGAAAACAATGAATGAGTTAGGCTTTAAACTTGTTCTTTCTTCAGGGAAAAGAAACAGCAAAGGTATTTAAAATTAAACAGGACATTCACAATTAATCTGCTTTTTAATTAACTTACTCTGCTGCTGTAAGTGATTCTGCATTTACTCTCATTCTTTTGAAAATTCCAAAGTGCTACTTCTGACCTGTGATTTACTGTTGCCGTACATCTTTATAAGCAGTACTTTAGTTTAAGTGGCAGTTGCATATTAATTACAAAGTTAATTATGTGCTATGTAATCATGCTGTAATTCATTAGTTTACTCTGCAGTGTGAAAGGATAATGCTAAATGGAAGACCTGATGCAGAGTATTTTAGTAATTTACATTTTTGCATCAAATATTCAAAATATTAACCAGAAAACATTGTCTGCACTTAAGGGAGCCTACAAAAATGCTCATTGTGATTCTACTAACAATTATGCTTAAACTTTTCCTCCTTAAAAAAAAGTTGTAGCAATTTTAGCAGGGTAAAATATTTTCTTAAAACTAAGTACACATCTAACTGCTGCTCAGATCAGGGCAAAATATTAGAAATATTGAACAAGTTCAAGTGTCCAAATTTGGTGCTTCTTGACATGACTCATCCTCAAAAGACAGGTGCGCTCTGCTTTCTGAAATCAGGTTTCTTTAAGCTGTTCCACCGGAAAACCTAAACACTGAGGCATCCAGTAGTATAAACCACAGTCAAAGACATAAGCTACAGGCTTTTATGATTCTTAATTACTGACACTTTGCATAAAGTACCTATATCCAGATAATTTACTACTGGTTTCTGTCTGAAATTTGCAGGGAAATGCAATTTCTGTTTGTGCAGGTCTCAAAATAAGTCTGTTACTACAGATCTATGTTTCCCAACAGAAGTATTGAACACAAAAGTAAATATTTATTTTTAAGATAATGATTTTTGGTGAAAAATGAACTAGGCACAATACCATAAAGCTGTCTCTCTGTCCCAGGTTTAATTATCCCTGGAACTATCCAGCTTACTCTGATCAATAGACATACAAAACCTAATTTTTACAAAGATGCTCTTAGTCATGAATTCCTTTTCAGCTTTCAAGCCTCCCCCGCGCTCCCCCCCCCCCCCCCCCCCCCCCGGAAGTATTCCAACATTTACTGTTCTTCATCAAGAATTGCTGTTATTCAACACTGATTCTTCACAAGTTGTATTCTTTTTTTCCTTTCACTAGCTATCACTGTGATGCAAAATGATGCTCTTTGTGTGATATTTAAGGTGGGAGTATCTCCTCCTAAAACTAACACCATAAAACCCACAATAAGGAGCACTTTAAAACCCATGATAAAAAGCAACTCCACCACTTTGAATAAAGTTACTGATAGAAAAATTACTATGCAAAGGGTCTATGTTTTTTCAGCACGCAGCTGATCTCTGTACATTGGCGCTGTTTTCACTTACAAAAACAAAAGCAAGGCTACCTTAACTATTGATAACTCTACAAAAAATCGAGACATATCAGGGACAGAGCTGTCAACTGTTGTGCAGTGTTTTGACTGCACAATCTTTATTACCAGGCAGACTGCATCAACAAAAAGAAACTCTAACTCTCCAAAGAAACATCAACAGATTACCAAATCCATGACTGAGTTTGCAGCACCCCTGGAATTCTGTCTCAGGGACTAGGCAAGTCTCCCTTTGAAGTCATTTGAGAGAAATAAACAATCTGTATTTTTACAGGAGAATTATGACAGTCAAACTACTAAGAGCTTTCCACTCCTTAAAATTCTTAAAGCTTTGTTGATAACACATCATAGGGACGTTAAAATATAAATAAAATGCACACAGAGTAATTAAAGTGCCAGTGAAAAAAATTGAATTAATGATATGGTACTACTGAAAATTTAAATATAGCAAAATAGCATACTGTTCATGCTACTGCAATTTGAGTACTATATATATAATTATGTAAGGTTTGAGCTGGTTACTTAAACTTTTTAAAAGAGCAATTAAAGAAAACGCACATGCACCAGTGGCTTTTTAAAAAACAAACCTGAAATCTATGTAAAAACCTTTATGTGCTCTGTAGCCTCAGCTAAAAATAAATAGTTCTCTTTCTTCAAGCACTGTGGTCACAGATTTTGCACTAAGAAATGTAGTTAAAAAATTAATTTCAAGCTCTACTAGAAAAAGGAAACAATAAATATTTTGTCCAATATAGAAGGAAAAAGACAAATCAGTGGGAAAAGTAATTTTACTTTCAAACTTATACACAAGTACCACAACAGCTAAGAAAAATGAAAGCGTTTGCTACCACTTCAGAAACAGCCACAAGACATTTAACTTTGTATGTAAAGTCAGTATTTGCCGAGATGTGTAATTAATTTAGGTCTGTAGGGACTGGGTTACAGATCATACAAATCTATCATCTTTGGCTTCTATTTTGGAACAGGTGTCCAACACATGTATTATTAGAAAGTATATGGTATGGAATAGAACCCTACATTTTGTGTTTTACAGACTTGAAAAAGGTTTTGTTTATTTGTTTTTGTTTTTTTTATATCTATGATGATACATCGAAAATCCAACAACAATTGAAAAACAACACAGCTCAAATTCTCCTCAACATTTTAGCCTGTGGTAGAATTTCCATTTCTGTATGGTGGTGTGAAAAACATTTTAAGAGCAAGTAGAGCTTTCAAAAAAAAAAAAAAGAGAATTAATTTAATTTAATTTCAATAGAATATGGTTATATGGTTGACTCATCCTTTTAGGTTCTTTAGAGATTTCTGCATGGAGGTGAGGGGAAGGGGGGGAAGGGAGAGAAAATAAACTTTTTCTTTGGTTAGTGATTTTTCTCCTACCTTAGCAAAAGGACCAACAACTCTACTTTCACATTTTCAGAAACAACTTTGGTATGGAGTCTTAATGTTAGCCAACTCATAGACAGGCTTTACTTGTGCTAATCATCCAGGTTCCATCAATAGTAAATGGGGAACGATACTTTCAGATGGCAATTTGTCCCTTGCTAAGACAGATGTCAAAAAAGGGTGGCAAAAATTGCTTTCTGGAGATACCTATTTCTGTCCATTGATTATAGAGCAAGTCTAGATTATTTCTTAAGAAATCAGAGTCTTCACTGACTTAGAGGATGATGCAGACTGTTTAGTCCCTGCCTCATTTTTGAGAGCGAAACTTTATTTCCTTGAGACTTCTGAAACTGTGTGCTAATGTTACAAAGCACATTAATTTTAATTTGGGTAGAATTAAAAGTATCTGAAAGTCCTTAATTATTACATGATCCTTGGTTTCTCACTACAAAAATATTAGAAGTGTTTCTTACATAATTAATAAGACCTATCTTTTACATTTTATTCTAAATTGTATATAGATATGTTACTGTACATTCTACTTGCCCATTAGTAACATGTTAAGTATACTCACTTCCAAAAATCACTAAAATTAAATGTGGTGAAGAGACCTTTCCAGAGGCTTGAGTTTTGTAAGACACGGATATTTTATGTAATATATTCAGTAATTTATATAAGCCTCATTCTCTACACTAACATGTGCAAATGTACATATTTTTCCTACATAATAAAATGGGAAGAGTTATCCAATATTTGGAGTCCTAGTCAGGGGATTTGGGAAGCTGCATTCAACTCCTCTGTCATTCTTCCCATGGAAGCCTGGGCAAGTCATAGGTCTTCTTATGCACTTAACAGCAGTGCAATAGGGATAATACACTTTCCCAAGGTGTTATGGGAATAGATACATAAAAATTATGAACTACTCAATTAGCCCAATCACACAGGTAACATAAAAGTACCTAGATTAAGGATATTGCAATACAAGTGTTTTCTTTAAATTAAATACATCTCTCAGCTATGCACAAAGCCAAATTACAAAAGCTCACTTAGATGATTATCCTGAAAGAAAACAAGCCTAGAGTCCAATATGATGTATTACCACCTTCAAAAAAAATTATAAGACTCTGAGATTACTCAGGCTCTTTGTCCTTATCAGAGAGTTTATTCTAGCACAAATTTTTAAAGAGAGCAAGAAGAACATGACACTTTGGGCAAGACCATTAGCACATTCTTGTTTGCCCTGGTATAGCCTTAATAGAGGAGAGTGCTACTGATTTACAACTTTGAAAGTAAACAGAATTGCAAATCTCTCACACATTTCTTCCTTATCACCCTTCTTGGGACATGCAGGCATGTAATGAATTCCCAGGAACAGACAGGCCACCACCTCGTCTCACCTTTGCTAACATAACGCTTGTGCCGGTTAGCTGTCCTTCTGCATCTTTTCTCTTCAAATGGCTCACAGCTCCTGCAAAGGCAGCCTGTGATACACCAACTGCTGTTTACAAAGCAGTCTTTAGCTCTGCACTGATTACCAACCACTGCGCAATCAAGATGATACACTGTTTTACCTAATTATTGACATCTGGATGAGCAGTGTTATTAAACAAAAAAAAAGGCTGCATTGTTTAGCAGTTCCTAGTGAGTTTAAAAGCTCAAAAATTGTTTCCAAAACGTCATATATCCACTAATGGCACTCTAAACCCCCTGTTTTCCCTTAGACACAATTTAAGATGAACTGCAAACCTGGGTCTGCTCCCTTCAGGATTTAGCAGCTTGGTCTTGTTCTTATATTAAAATTCCTCATCGAATGTCATTTCTGCCCACTAAGACCAAGTTTTGGTTAATCCTGTTACCATTTAACTGTGTGTAATAATTATTAAGGAAGTAGGAAGGCTGAGTCCTCGCTCAGTGCAAACATAACAGTTCAGACAGCATGCTCAGTGTGAGAAGTCAGCAAAAATTTCCTTACCACTTCCCTTACAGGTATCTCTATCACAAGTATAGTTAGGTACTCCAGATCTCAATTTTTTGGGGAAAAAAACTGAATCACAAAATACCATATCCAAATCCTCCTCCAGCTCAGGATGTCTCCATACATTCACACTTAAAATGTTTTAAGGTTCAATTCTCTTCTTCCTATGAAAGCATCTCCCAAGACCTTCTTGTTTGTGAGAATTTTCTTTCAAAGGTTCATCAGTCTCCATAGTCACGGTGGAGTCTCCAAAGCCACTTGGGTAGCTTACCCCAGTACCAGCAAACAAAATAAAGTTAGCAGGAGAATCTTTTTAATGCTAAACCCAGGAGTGCCCTCTAGTGAGACTCCACAGGGAGCATGTATGACTAACATTTGTCAGCTAGCACTTCTTTATCTTCATAGGTGGTCTGATCTCTTGGGAGTATAATTACTATAACATGCTTCCCATAATGCAACATCAAGTACGGGAAAGCAAGAGCAGACCATGTGGGTTTACACAACACTGATGGGCCAGAAAACTGGCACTGACCGGCTGGTTAGGGAAACCCCAGAACCAACGCACAGTCGCAGAAAGTCCCATCACGTACACGCTGTAGCACTACAGAAGGGCTATTTGCTCAGTAGCGGGGAATGCCTAGGCTCAGCCACAGGGGTAGTTAACATGAGTAAGAGTTTAACAGACAGACATCAAACACAAACTCATCTAACAATATTTGCCCTCTTATTATATGCTTTGAAATGCTCGTCTCTGATCTTTCAACCTGCTTTATTCTGTTGTTCATATTCATAAGACTAAAACTACTAAAACTGGAAATGATACCTAAATGAACAGACCCAGACACCACCTAGGCAGATAAAGTGCAGTGCACATGATCAAACAGGCAGAGTGAGAAATTCAGCATCCTGTTGTTTCATCCTATAAAACTGCTGACCCATCACCAACTTAAGGCAACCCTGAATCTTGTAGCATGCCTGGTAGCAGTGCTTGCAGTGTAAGCCTTAGGGTATTTTCTGACTTAGAGACCATTTTTTGTCAGCTCATGATGGCAGTTCTTTGTAGGGCTTAATAACTTGCGTATCCATCTTTGCTGCATCTAAATAGAAACATATTCATACTTTGGAAGTCATGGATTAGCAGCGCTTCCCTGTCCCCCCCCAATCTGTTTGAGGTTTTCAAGAAAGAAGTGGAAAGCCATAATCTCTTGGCCTTCAAAAAATATACAGAGTTTTACAAATAAAGATGAAAGGGACAGAGCAAATTATGTACTCGAGGCCACAGCATAATGAAAGTAGTGGCACAGTACTGGATATTGATAGTCTAGCACACACTAAATTTAAAGAGACCAAGAGGTATAACAACACTGAAGAAAAAGTCATGTTGTGCTGTAGGTGGGCAAGTCAGAGAGAGCACAGTAACAGAATCGCAGGGGTCACTGTTTAATAGGAGAAACCATCTCTCAGAAAAACTGTTTACTAATTACATAAGCAAAAATGACAGCAACAGTACGCAGAGTACAAAGAAGAGAAAGAGAGAGAGTGAGAAAGATTTCATTTTACAATGGGAAAATGAAGAATTGCTCCCGAGATAGGATCTTGGAGCATGTTTTTGTTGATAGTTAATTTTCACTAACACAAGACACTCTAAGCAAGAGGCTGCTAACATAAGAGTTCACAGAGTCAACTATAACATATAACCATAAAAGAAAGAACAGATGGAGGAGAAATGTCTTGCTTTCCTTCACATATCTGTGAAGTGTTTGACTTCACACACATCCCAGGCTAGGTATCACAACTAAAACTAAATTTGATGGCTCATATTCCTAATAGGATACAGTGGCCTTCACCTTTAGGTCAAGAGTTCAAATGCAAGCCCAATCAGTAGTGACCAAATGTTGTCACCATCTGCCTGTTTAGTGGCCTAGATGAGAAGAGAAAGGTTGTTCAGCTCAGTCCCATTGTTAATGGGCAGGTGTCTCCATCACAGAAACAACCATCATGAGTGTCACTAACTGGAAGTTGAGTCAGAGAGGTCAAGAACTGAATGGGCATAAAAACTGAATTAATAGATTAAAGAGTCCCTCTAGATAAGGGTCAAGGCAGCTGTGTGCTTGCTGTCTAGATAAAGAGCATTTCAGTCTTCAGGGCTCGCAGTCACATGCCTATCACTGAATGAAATTAATTTTTAAATGGAAACAGAATTGAATAAAACGATTTATAATTTGATTTAAATTTAGCTATTAGGCTGGTTCCCACTTTCTTTAGCATCAGCTGGAGGTACACAGAAGCGTATGCACATCTGGGGCTTATACAACTGCACTGCTAAGTATCAGTAGCCTTCTGAATGTTCAGAGGTGTTCAGGTCCTCCAGCTTGACAGGTAGCAGATGCGGCCACAGCCACGGCTATTTCACAGTGTTAGTGTGTTTCATGCAATAGGCTTGAAAAGCCACCTGGACTTTTAAGTGTTGAGATTGGTAGTGACAGCACTAGAAAGGTGTGCTGGTTTTTACTGAGATCATAAACAAAAGGGAATCCGTATTTTTTTCTTTTCTTGCAGAATTTGATAACTGCAAATCAAGAGTGCTAGCAGAGGTATCTTAACTATACTCTTTATATTGATACTGATAGAAAACTCTTCTTAGCTTTTATTCTGCTGCCTATTTTTAATTCCTTTATGTACACTTGTATTTCTAACAGTATCTCAAAATGCTAAGACTTTATAGACTTAGTCCAAAATGTTTTTCTTTCCACTACACATACATGTATTTTTCACTTCTGCTTAGATCCACTGAAATCAGATGATAATTACCTTATTTTGATTCTCACAGTAAGTGTTGTGCTGGAGTCAACAATGAAGCAGGAAGATGTCAGATGCCCAGAGAAGATAGCTTGAAGCATCAGCTTTGAAAAATTCTGGGCTGATCGTAACTTGGCTCTCCTCCCTGCCAGGAGAGGTAATCTGAGCTCTATGCAATTTAGAGCATGTATGTGCATACGTATCTTTGGGAACATTAACATGAGCATGAGGTTTGTCCAAGGAGGAGGAGCTTACTCGGGCTTGCCCAACAATTCCTGTATTACAACGGTCATGAAGCTGTGCTTTTCACAAATCAGATATGTCTCCTTGTCATAGTATACAACAATAGCTTTCAACACCACTTTGGGAAACACGAGAGTGCTCTCTTCTACCCTGCAACTCCCACTGTTTCTCACCAATGGCTTATTTGGAGCATGCTTTTGGATGCTTTCCATAATTCATAAATATAAATATTATTTAATATGAATATTTAAAACAAAAAGCAAAGCAAAAAATTCTTACTCACAAAGTTTTTTTTTTAAAAAAAAAACAAACAAAAAACCAAACAAGAGAAGGACATGGCAACTTGTTGTTAGTCTCTTTACAAAGTCACATTAAATTGCAGCTTATGTAATTCCCACCCAACGCTGACACACCCACGCAAGTAAACTATATTTTCTTAAGGTAGAAAGGAAACAAATTCTACTCCCATTATTTTCTTTCATCACACTTGAAGGCAGTAACGCAGTTCCTGGGAAATAACTGTCCTCCATAGATTATACCTGTGTTTGGCAAGGCACACGCATAAAAGTGCATGGGGTGTGAAGGTATGAGTCAATACAGTAAGTTAGGAGAGGTCTCAGTAAATAAGAAAATATTTTGGACAAGTATTTATCTCCAATTACTATCTACATTCCAAAGAAGGCTAAGAAGTAGCAGTAATGGACAATGCCTTCATTCTGACAGTGTCAAACAGTCCCAGGATGAAATTGGCAATTTCAAGAAAATGGACAACTCCTCTATTCATTGCTTGTCCAGATAACCACCAATAGGTCAACTGTGGAGTAACAGCGTATTATCATTTATGCCCAGGCCATGCCTACCACTTGGCCACCACTTAATTTTGTCTTCCCTGACTGAAAAGCTTCCTTTTCCGTTAGAAAGGAATTCCCATCTCTTTACTCTTCAACTTCTGTGATACAATCCACATGTCTAGTAGCTTCCTAACAAGTTGTGGTCTGGAAGTTATTCACATTCGCTACAGTTGAATGGATATACTCTGTTTCCAGCTTCATCTCCAGGCTACAATATAATCCTGGAGTAATACTTTTCTTTTAGTCCCATACCTTGTTTATTCAGACTGCCCCTTTGGGAACAGGAACAATCTGGTATTTTAAGACTATCAGACACAAATTGGCCACAAACTCTTGTGAAGCCTCCTATGCTCTACACATAAAACATATCCTAAGGTTCTCTACTAATTGTTATATTAGAAAATAAACTCACAAGTTACTGGGATAATACGCAAAGAGAATTGAAATGTTCCCACAGGTTGACATCTTCATTGTCACCTCCTAGATATAAGCAGTGAAACCATGAGTGCTGTCACCATGCAGAGATAACAACAGAGTTTGCTGGCTCCCATTTTATTCTGTGATGGATCAGACACAAGTACAATACATGAAGTAAATCCCCTGATGCCCATGAGTCAAGAATCATGACATGGCTGCCCGTTTCTGCAGCAGGCTAGTTTCAATGATCCAGATTATCCCTTCCTATTACAAGTTCCTGAGGACTGGACACGGCAGCCTGTTTTGAAGAGTTAGGAGAAACTTTCTTCTATTTCAACCAAAGAAGTTTGATGACAATGCTTTAGCATGGCCCCCCTTCTTCAGAAAGGGCTTCTCTCTGGACACTCCTCCTGAGTGTCCTCAGGACTGAGCACACTGGAACGTAACATGGAAACTACTGAACCCCACTGAAGCAGTAAGGCAACCAAACAAGACAGGATGTCACTGTAATCAGGAAATAAAAGTGATCTTACTGCCATGTTTTGGATTGTTTAGCTTGCTGTGCCACTTAGAACATACTCAGCATGCCTTGTTAAAAAGAATCACTGACTTCATTCTCCAGGTCATGTTTAGCAAAAGAAGGAGAAACTTCTAATGTTTAGAACTGCTCCAAGTTAACTATTCTTTTTACTATTCTTGCTGTTCATTACCCAAAGCATTAGAACATTCTAAAATCTGGTAACTAATTCCCCACTAAAACATGAAAAAAAAGGAGAGTACTCAAAAGCTGTCCATAAGTATTTTATCTAGTTAAGTAATTTTTCAGTGAAGCTACTGAATTACAAGCTCCACATCTAACCAAGATCTCACACAGGAAAATGAAGTATCTGTCTAATGACTGCTTCTGAGGCACACACATCCATCATCTTAGCCAGCTGCTCAATCTATAACGCTATCTCTTTGTACTCTGCCTCTGTATTAGATGAGGCTTAAGCTCACTGAGGTACCAACACCAGAAAACACAAGTAGAAAGCATGAACTGCTGAAGACACAGGAACCATGTCCTGAGCCCTGTTAGTCATTTGTACAGAAGGGTGAGGAAGACTTCACAAAAGGCAGGCCCTAACTATGCTGTATAAGCACCACTGTTGAGGAACCTTAAATATTTCTATTCAAACTTCTCAGAAAATATAGCTGGAAGTACACGTCCAAACTGCCCACTATCGGTTCCCAAAAATTCTCATGAGGCACAATGCTCATCAGTATTGATCATATTGTAAAGACAGAGAGAACAAATCCTGGTCCATTTATAAAGCTGCACAGATAGCTGTGGATCACTCTCTATGGCATTGATAAAACAAGAGGGGATCCAAAGCCTTAGAACACACTGGGCTTTCACAGAATAACAGTAGTATCACCAACAAGAAAATAAAAACCTTAATTTGCGTGTGCCTCTTGGCAACTTCCATAAACAAAAGCAGAAAGGAAGATATTGCAGCATTGTACCTTCAAAGCAGAGGCACACCTATTGAAGGCTACAGTCGACATTAGCCTCCATTATAGAGGTGAGAAGAAGTTTTTGCTATCTAGTTTAGATATAAAACTTCATTAATTTATGTGTTTTACTAAGATGATGACAAATCTAATTAATGGAATTCATGTGGAAGCTTAAAACTGTGTGTATATATGAAATACACAGATGCATATATACACACAGATAAAATTAACTGCAACTTTCTGAACCTGCCTACCATCTCGGCCCTGCAATGACGACATTCTCTGTGTTATTCACCACTTGTGTTAGATATGTTTACCTTTTGCCTTTCAGTTTCAGCAAATCCATCTTTGTACTTATGCTACAAAGAGAGACTAGAAGGTGTTTGATTCTCCTCTGTACTATTCCTTACTTCATATTCTCCCCCCGCTGCCCCACTCCCATTTAGTTGTCTTCTAAACTCAATATGTTGGTCTTTAATTTCTCTTCATCCTTCTGACTAATAATTTTGTTGCCAGGATTTAAATCTTGACTACCCTGTCTATTCATAACCAACCAGAAAATAAGTTTTATCCTACGAATATTTCCTCAGTTCAAATTCATGTAAGTTCTAGGTGAAACAGCCTTGTACTTCAAGTATTTCTCCCCATTCTGAAAAAAAAGCTACCCATTATACTAACAGAAACTTTACTGGTGAAAAATTCACCTTGTTACACCATTCCCATTTTGTAAGAATGATTAGCATAGGAATATGCCTTTGTGAACAGCCTGAAAATACACTGATATCAGTGATACATATTGCCAGTACGACATCACTGTTAAAGAGTTGCCTTGACATTTGCAACTGATGACTAATTATTATAAACCTTCACATACACAGGCTATATAAAATATAGGAGTGAAAACAGGTGAAGTTTGACAGAATGCGTCTTCAGGACCAGCTTCCCAAGATAACAATTTTCCTATTATTAGTGAGGGGTTTGATCTCTCTGTCACAAGGGCACCTTGGCTTCAACTCCCCAGCTGGTACAGAGCACAGTTTATGTTATCACACTGACTAACGTGCCTAAACAGTAGCAAGTTGTGCGTCTTATGTGTTGTTGCAACTTTCCTTTTCTTGAGCCACCCAACACACAAAAATAAATACATAGAAGAATTTCTCCAGGACCTCCCAGAGCAGGATTCAGCGATCCAGCTGATCACTTGAGGTAGCCTCCAGCCACAGCGCTCACTTTGGTAAAAGATGACAGAGCCTTCCATAAGCAATCCCATTCCTCAACCTGCTCCTGCCCTTTTCCTCCCGTTGCTGCGCTGGCTGTTTGCAGTGCAGCCTCTGCACGTGACGGCTATTGTCAAACCCAACACAGGGGCCAGGAGAGAGCCTTTCATCGCCCCACCGCTCTCAAAAGAAACCTTACAAGCACACTGCCAACACAATACGGGACCTGTGTATGCTCATTTTCTTGCCTCTGCCTCTTTGTGTCTCTACATGTTAGAAAACGCTGAGGTCAGAAACTGTACTTCAGTCATAAAATTATTATTTAAATTTTTGTGTAGGACTAAGGAGAAAAAACAAAACCAGTTACACATACCAGACAAACACACATACATGTGCCTCATCTCTAATTCAAGGCAAGCATTTCACAGTCAGTTTCTTGGCGTTTTATGTGAATATATATTAAGTCTAACCGGGTTTTATGTTGAATATGTCAACCATGTCATGCATAAAGCTGCATATCACAGTCTTTCACTAGCAACAAAATGGTGAAACAAACATATCGGGGCTCCTGACCACCCTCAAGTGCCGTCGAGTAACCTGTGGAGGGTCATGACCAAAGTCATGCCTTTTAGCTCTTCAGTAATAACCTCGGACACGCAAGACACTCCTTCCCCCCTCAGCGTGAGCTGCTGCAGCAGAGCCTGCCTCCTGAGCGGGGACACGGCCGCCTCTGCCGCGGGCACCCCAGCCGTACCTGCCCTGCCCCAGCCAACCCGCCCGTCGGGTGCCCGTCGCACGACTGCTGGCACTGCAAAAGCTCTGCACATCAACCCCACCACCTCCACTGCTACACCAGATTGTGGGCAAATCGTGGTGTGTCTCTTCCGCTCTCTCTACGTTTTTTTTTTTTAAACCTTAAGAATCATCTTTCATGCTACGCCACCAGGCAGAAAAGTTTAAGATTATGATAATTTTCTGTTATTCTTCTCTGGCCATGTCTGATACTTTCTTATCTGCATTTCTTTTGCTAAAGACATTTGCTGATCTTAAACCTGGCTTGAATGAATAGCAATTGTTCCCTTCTGGTTTTGAAGGTACTTTGTTTGTCTACCCCATTCACTGGCCTGAAATCAGCAAGGCCTCAGATGGCTGTTGCTATGGCAACTCTGTTCATTCAACACTGGCATATAATGAAGACAATGTGTTTTCCATTTAGATGAGTTTTAGAGCAGAAGAGAGAAGACTCCTGCTTAACAGTCCCTGAGAATGCCAGGGTAATATAATCAGGGTTTCTGTAGTACCAGTAAAACCACAATGTGCGACTGAAAGAGGGAAAGAAAGTTACGTTGATATTTCACAATAATTACAGCACCAGGCAAATTAATCAACAGTGTGACTGCATTTCTTTACTCTTTAAGGCCTTCTTCACCGTGAATAATACAGAAATAAACATTTTGCTCATACTTTTTCCTAGCGCAGTGGCAATTTGGACACTGCTAACCTGCTAATAAAGACACCTAAGAGCGTCTCTCTCTCTCCCCTTCCTTCCTTAAGCAAAGGGGCACTTTGAAAGCACAATTAAGATGTGTGGGTATGCAGCTGTTTTTAAAACAAGTTTTCATGAACAGCGATAGGCAGAACTACCAATGCAACAACTTTCTCTGCATCGTCTCATGTGCGGGGTACTGGCCACCCAGGCTACATCCGCAAAGTGGAGAGGGTCCCTCTACAGCAGTGCTGCGGATCCATGCTACTCACAAAAACAAGGAACAGACTTATTAAAGAAAGGGTTTTTTGAATACAGATATGATTCACTTTTCACATCTACGCCCTAAGTTTTTCCACCTACCTCAGTTACACCAAAACCAAGTGTAACTAAGCGTGTGTCAGGAGAGAGGAAGCAGAAAGGGCTCTGCTCACCGGGAAGAAGGCGCATGGGGAAAAGCTGTTCCTCCCGCCCATCGGGGCTTGCCGTGCAATTACTGCTGTGTACCGTTACCGAGGGCCACTACTGAACAGAAATTCTTACAAACACAAATATTTCCAAAAAACATATACCCCAGAAGCTTGCTTACTCCTTTGCTCCACGAAGTCCAGACATTTCCTCCCTCTCCCTGTTCTCCTTCCTTCTCTCTTGCTCTCCCACAAGCCCTTTTCTGACTTTTTATCTGGTTACCCTTGTGGCCTTCACTCAAGAAAAGAAAATAGGGATTTTTGAGATCCCTGGCAATAACAACAACAAAGGGGAAAATGGAAACTAGACATTATAAGTTCCTCTATTTACAGTGGAAACAGTGACTTGAAAAGATTTCTCTTTTCCACTGTTTTTGCAGAGCAGCAGGGTGAAAATGCTTCCTGAAGGGAAAGCCAGTTTTCCAAACTCAAATGAAGTCCAGTGTTTTAAAATTCCTTCAAACAGGAAACATTGTGTTTTCAGTTGACATGCCCTTCATTTAATCAGGTTCTCTCCTCCTTATTCCACTCCAAGAAGATGAGTGGGTTTGGAACTAAGTTTTTTTCTTTTCTTTTAGGAATCACATTTATGTCTTTTTTTTTAAATAGCAAAGTAAGAAAGACTAACCTCAAGCTGCAGTAAGGATACAGGACCTACATTTATCTACCTTCAAGTTTTTTTTCCATTGCTGAAGTTAAGATTTCTGGGAGTAAGGAAATGGCCCGTTTTAATACACAGGAGGCTTTCCTCACACATGGAAGGGCTGTGGAATCAAAGTCGAGAAATCCTGGTTGTTCTTGGTGATTTCACCCTTTGCATAACAGCAATTTGTAAAATCACGCACATTCACTGCGACACGCAAACTGTCCCAGGATTTCAAATAGCTGTGCCGCCAGCTTACTTAAAATTTCTGAAAACAAAACATAGTATTCTCCACATAGATATCCACGGTAAGACATCTGATATTTCCAATTATCTCCCAAATCAAAGGTTTACGCAGGCAGAGCCAACTATCTTTCTCTGTTATCCAAGTGAGCTGGGCTTTGATAGGTTATAAAACTTGGTGACTACCCGTATATTTTGTAACACTATGTAAGGAGGAGGAAGATATACATGAAGATCTGTGTTTGTTCCTTTGCACTTCTACAGCTGAAGAAAGCAGTCATGTTTACGTCTGTCAGATCTTTTCTGGCTCTTCACTTGTGCTGACAGCCTACAGCCTTGCTTCAGTTCCTACAAAGCTCAAAACCTGCAGCTGCACTAGCTGGCATGCCTCTTCTCGTTCCTCCCCTCCACCCCTTATCTTCTCCCCTCCACTCCCCCCATCTTTATTTCTAACTTTTTTTTTTTTTGTCTAGATCAAAAGCATATAGTCACGAAGCCTGACTGGGCTCCAAGAAAAGACAAAGACTGAATTTTAAGGCATGACTACAGATATGTTGTACATGCACACACGCACGCACACTTTCCTCTTCTAATTTCAAACAACCAACCCCTATTGTGAAGACTGGCTATTGCACTGATCTCACTAACTGTCAGATTACCAAAACACCAGCCATCATTTATGCAAGGAAGACAGCAATATAAATCAAGACAAGTCCAGAGGGCTTGAATGTAGATTCATTGTCACTTCAGACCTTGAGACGTAGCTCTCTGGCTCCTGCCAACTAAGTCAAGATTCAAGGTTACAAATCCCCAGATAAAACGATGGACAAATCCATTTTGTAATGTCAGCCCAACTGAAGGGTAGCTTTGTTTAAACCCAGTAATGCAAGTTTCTTAAAAGTACTGTAAGAAATAACACCAGTTCTTACAGAAATCTCTGTATTCCCTACAGGTTACAAAACCACAACCAGCTTTTTAATTTCAGGGTCCGCATGAAGAACTGTATTACAGAGTAACTGTACTGGCAAATGAAGTTATGCTGAAGCTTTTGAAGCGTTAGAGGTAAACTTCACAATTACATTCAGGTCAAACTATTCACTAAAGGATTCATTTGTTTTCTTTCCTCTTCTCTCCTCCGGAGACAAAACTTCTGTAGAAACAGTGGCGAGTGGGGCAGAGCTGTAAAAGAGCAGGACACATACCAGAAGAGCAGAGCGTGCAACAGCAGAGGGTTCAGAAAGGAAAATTTGCTGTTTTTCCTAGATCCACAATGTCCTGGTTAATCCACGCAGACAAGGCAGCAGCAGTAAGCACTATTCCCTCAGAAACAAAGGTAATTTCAACAAGATTCAGCAACAAATGTGCTGCGTACTTCAGTATCACCTGTCAGTGTTTGTACCACGCTGGCGTCTCAAGGCTCTCAACACAGACCAGCACACCAGCGCAGGACGTGCTGCAGGGGCCTGACTGTAAATGTGAATAATCCCACGAACACCAAGGGATTATTCTCCATGGTTCAGCCATCTCGGTCTTTGCACGCAAGGTGGGGAAGAGGATAAAGTGGCTCTGCAGCTTGTAACGCAACGTGTGCACATCCAGCCACACGACACAGGGATGGCACCAGCCTGCAGCTAGGACCACGTCCCCTAACAGGGTTAGTTTAGGTGCAAACAAGCCTAAATTAATTCATACATCCTTATGTGCAGAGCACCCCTCCTTCTGGCAGCCGAGGACCCTGTGGCCTGCAGTGTAGCTGCCGAGCCAAAGTTAGTACATCAGGCTTCTGCGCCAGTGAGAGTTCCCTGTGCCACGCTGCCAGCAGGTGAGGAGAAGGGAAACAAATGCCCGTAAAATCTTCTGGGCTTATTAGCTTACGCCCTGCACAAGAAAGGGAATCACTGGAAGATGGGGCACAGTAGGGTTGCTGCTCTTTGAGATATTTCAGATTCCTAACTCTCTTTACTCCTCCAAATTCATGAGCCTGTGCCTTCCTCAGCAGTGATGCCGCTTCTGTAAAAGGCCTATGGATGCATCCCCTGTGCTGAGGGGAGCAGGGGGGGAAGCCCCCAGTCCCAGGCTGGCAGCAGGAGACAAAGAGACAGAAACACTGGATCTGAATAAGCAGCAGAGGCAGGCACAGAGCAAAACATGGAAAGATGGAGAGCTGCTTAGCAGAAAAAGTGGCAGTGAACCCCTCAAAGATATGCTGGGAATTCCTGGTGTAGATGATAGGAGAACTGAAAAATTCTTATTTATACAAGTGAAAGGAAGTAATTTATCAGCTGTTTATTGCCCTCGTTTCATCTATTTCTATGACACTGTGATAATGTGTATTGGCTTATGATCTGTCCCAAAGTAGCAGTAGTAGTTTTTAAATCTGCACTGGAACACTGCAGGTTCTTGAAAAAGAAAATATTTTCTTTATATTTTTTAAAACTACTTTTCCTTTTATCATCTACACATGTATAGCGACTAGCAAACTGCAGTCAGGTCATAGGTGGGGTGCCTCCTAGTAGTATCATAAATAACTGAAAGAATTGTTTCAGCGCAGTTTGAACAGGGAAAATAGATATGTTCTTTTCACTAACGCACTAATAAGTGGCGGCAACAACAACAGAAGCAGCAGCACACATTTGATGATTCAATGTTTACAAATCTACAATGGTTGTAAAAACTGCCAGGGAATTTTTAAATTCAGACCAAAAAAAGTTTTCATTTAAGAAGTTCCAACTCTCTCTAAGCAAGCTGATTAGCCCCTAAATGATTAGGCTCACCCTGCGCTGGTTTTGTTAGAATGAATTGCTGAATAGAGAATACTGACCTACTGAACGTCCACCCAGAATATGACATGTTCAAGTAAAATTAATTAGAAGTACTTTTTTTTCCATCATATTCAGAAACATAGATGTAAATTTCACATCATAAATTCTTCCTCATCTCAGGAGAAATTACTGAACAAATTGGAAGCTATTTTCAACCAAACAAGAATTTTCCTTAAAATTATATAGATACATAGAGAAGTCAACAGGATCCAAGTCTTCATTAGGTAATTAAGTAATTTAAATGTTAAGCACAAAGTTCTTAATATTCTACATTCTTGCTAACCATAACATGAGAGTCACCATGATGATGAAAATTTTGAACAACAGATTATTTTTTTGTAGGGAATGGGATTTACTCAGGTAGATGTTCAGTAGCTCTATGTTATTCCTTCTGCATTACAATACCATGCACCAGCTCATGAGTGCTGTCTAATAAAGATATTACAACACTAGCAAACATCATGGCTAAACTAAGTCCTAATGTAAACTACTGTTAGAGGGGTATTACACTGTTTTCATTTGCTCTGCGAGTTGCAGACTTTAGGATAATAATATTGCTTGGTAATAGTGATAGCTTAATTTCATGTTGTAACACCCTAATGACTTTATTGTTTCACTCCCATTCCAATTCCAATAGCTATTACCATTTAAACACCTGTATTATCAAAGTGTTGTGGTTGAGTACCTTCTGGATAATTTACTTCTGTTACAAAAGACCAATTCAAAGGAAAGCTATACATTTCTCTAACTGTTGCATCATTTATCTTTTTAGCATAAGCAGAATCCATCAGAAAAGCATGTGTTGATTAAACAGCCAGCCTACAGTCATACTTCAGTTCATGTGCAGGATATATTTTCTTCAACATGATGATGGGAGAAAGGGAGGGAGGAAAGGGGAGGGCAGGGAAGGGGAGGGCAGGGAGAGGGGGGGAGAAAAGAAGATCAATTTTTACTTTTGGAAGCATTTCTAAAAAGTTTCCAGGGCAGCAAGTTTTTGTTACACACAATTAAGAAAGCTTCTCAGAGAGAGATGTCCAAGTACTACATTTAGGTCAATGGTTTACCAATGTAAGAATTAACTGCTTCCTCCATGGAGGTAGGCAACAGTACACAGATCTTAATTTAATGAGTGACTATTAAAAGTCAAATTCTTATACACTTAGTGATTTGGATACCAAAAGAATAGGATAAACTATAAGAGTAATATACAACTTATCAGACAAAATATACCCTTATCAGTCTTCAACAACATTAGATGACCAGACCTGCTCAAAAAATTCTACTCTACTTGCCATTGATAAACATATTGAGTTAAAATGTCTTATCTTTAACTTTTTTTTCAAAAAGAGGTTCAACTTTTTTTTTTTTTTTTTTTTTTTTACTTCATCTTAATCAACAAATAAAGTACCTCAGGGAAATGGTAAACCACTATTAAAAAACAACCAATGCTTAAAAAGCATTTTCAAAATCAACTACTTTCCAAACAATTAATTTACTGAAATTTCTTTCATAGCAATCTATTTCATAAGGAATCTCTCATGGGAGCAATATGAAAGTTTGAAATACTTGCACATCAGTGACTTCTAAAAAACAGCTGATCTGAACTGGGGACTCTTAGGGTTGGTGACCCCAGTACAGGTAAACATCTCCTATATGGCAATAGATACTATTTGGCCTTGTTATGAAACACCATGAAGGTTCTGTTGTACTAAACATACTATCTTTTTACCCTTTTAAAAATTTTGGGGTTAAGATTTTAATGGGCATAATAAAGCTGTGGTAAGTAGGTTCCCTGTAGCAGTTATGTTTGGAAAAAAGCTCACTGTAACCCTTTCTACTCTATTTTGTACTCTTTGGTCTTGCTTCGGGACTCAAATGAATCCAATTTTTGGACTGTTACCCATATAAGTGAACAATCTGCAATTGCTTTAATTGCACATGTTACATAAAAATACTATTAATGATCTACAAGGTACCATAAGGAAGCTGTACACTGAGATTTAACACTAAAAGAAAAAATAATTAAAAAAAAAAATCTCTTTTCCGACCCAAAATATTTCAGGCAAGTTTGACAAAATACTGTACTCTGCTGCTTTTCTGAAAAATTTTCCATATTGATATTTACCAACAAATACATACTAAAGCTCTGTGAACTTTTGCAGTTAGTATGGAATGCAGAGAAGCTTAAGTTGGAAGTTCTCCCAGTTGAAATTTCCATTAAGGATATTTACACACCTTCTTGTGAAACATTTTTTTTTTTCCAGGTATGTAACTAAATGAGGGTTTTTTTTAATAGAAATAGAAAATATGCTTGTGCTGCACCATCATGAAATGTAAAGGCTAACTCTCTCTGGTTAAGAGGTGTCCGAACTATGTCTATGTATCTCCAAATACCTGGATAATATGTAAATAAAGACCTCAGCGGCCAATATTCAAAGTTCATGTTCTCTTTTTGCCAATTCCAGTAGGAACCAGCAGGACTTTGCCAACCCATCCAGCTAAAATTGGTTCTGAATACCTCCAGCAAACCACCTCCAATTAAAAGACTAAGGTCAGTGTTTGTAAAGTGTATGTATTACTGACATACTTACCCCCTACCCTAAGTGGATTCTTATTCTCATTCAACCAATATAGCAAGATCAAAAAACGTTTACGTGATTTTTAGTTAGTATTTTTCATGTATTTAAAGAAAACACAGCTTTAAAAGACAAGCATATTTTGAGGTCTACCAGAAAAAGCTCATCTCACTGACACCTTTGTTGTAGAAGACAGGATAACTCAGACCATTTATTATTATTATTTATTATTATTATATATTATTATTTATTAACTCAGTGACTCTTGAGTTCAATACCTGTTTGTGGCACTGACTCACAACATGCTGTTAGGTAAGTGGCCTAATTATTCTGTGCCTTATTTTGTTGCGGGTGAAATCTTTTCTATTAGAAATGCTGGAAAGAAGTTTTTGAGATCAAGGGACCAAAATCCCTTCCGAAAGCACTGAACAATAGGCTTGCAGTATCTGAACATGGAAGTGCAAAGCAACTTATCAATTTGCTACGATTAAATTCTTCCTGACACAAAAGGGAAGAGATTTATATTTTTACTGAACTATGTGCTCAAGAGTTTCATTTTTGGTTTTAATCTCTTCCACATGTGCTGTCATTCAAGTAATTTTCTTTGCTATCATCCACCAAATACATTGGGAAAGGACATAAAGAGGTTAGAAAGATGAAGAGAGGGAAAAGAAAAAAAAGTAAGCAATTATTATTTCTATGCAATACTCAAACCTTGACATTGATTAGTAAGTCAGAATCAATAGTAATTTCTCCCATATATATTATTATTGCCATAGTATAAAGTCTATTTATTATTTCCATAGTCCAATACCCAGACTTATTCTCAAAACAGAAGGATGCTTACATTTCAGCCTCTTCTAATTGATAGTATTGACCAAATTATGGTGGTTCATTTGTTCTCCTACACAGAAAACAACTGTCCTCTGGTTATAAAATTAAAGTTACATTAGCTTTTCATTTCCATTTTCAAAAGTATGTTTATGGAATATTTAAATTTGTAGTAATTTTTCCTAGCACACATAATGACTAGTGTGTGTTCTCTCTTGTGCTCCCCATTTGCCCACCCCATACACCCTGAACCTACATTATAATTATAAATTTACATTATAATTTAGGTATGTGTGTGAGTGTCTGTGTATAATAAATGGAATCACTAACTTAACACAGAGAAAAAACTTCCACTGAATTTCTTTGCTCATCCTAAGAAATGCATGAACTTGGTTTGGACCATGTGAAAGGACCAGGATGTGGGATGCAGCCCGAAGATCTAACTGGAGAAATCACTTTTAAAAATACTATTTCTACTATTATAGTAGAAAAAGTAATATTGCATTTCTTAGGAAGAGAACTTGTTTAATAAGGATTTTGCATTTCATTGGAACATTACAAGGGTTCTTGAAGAAATTCATATGCAGCAAATTACTTACTTGAAGCGACCAGCACTTAAGCAGGAAACTTCCCAAGGATGCAACAGCAAAGCATAGTAACATGTTTAGTCTGACATGGAGTTAGGCATAAGCTCAGACTCAAGAACCGTACTAGAGCCTCCACATGCTGGAATAATTCACATCTGGATGATAGATTTCCAAAGGGAGAGAGGGGAAGCAGGAGGGGGGAGAGGAGAGCTTTGCTTAGGCTAAAAAACACTTGCTTCTAAAGGCAAAACATATGGATATCGGCAAACAGCCTCAACATGTAACTCAGAATGTCTCTATTGAAAATAACATTTTGGTGCAGAGGAAATCTACAAAACTCTGCATCAGTTGACTCTGGTAAACCAATCTTGTTCTTTCTCTGTCTCAAATTCTTAACTTGTACCCCACAGCAAAACCCCTCCACCTCAGCATCCAAAGATTCCCACCAGTTGTGACTTTCAACCCAGAAGTAGTCCGCTTAACATTCAGCTTTGCCAACAACTGTGCAAGGAGACAGCTGCCTTAAAAAAAAAAAAAAAGACCACTAATTTAGTTCACTGTTGTTTTCCCAAGGTCAGTTCTAATTATTTTCCAGCATGGCAACTTTAAGGAAACTAACACATACGGAACAGTCTCCTACAAAGAAAAAACAGAATTAAATTTCAAGGAAGGCATCACATCCAATTTTGCAGCTTTCTGGTTCTCTCCAAGCCAACTCAAACCCTAGATATCAAAGTGCATTTGGTAGTTGGTTGGCACCATGGCCACTGGGGACAACCCAGGGCTCAGCAGGCTTCCCCTGATGGATGGTGGAATGCTACACGCCAGTACAGTCATCTCACCCACATCTCACCCACCCAAGAGGAAGCCCTGAGACACACCACCTAAGTGTGTGCAGGAATTTTTGGCACCTGGAACACAGCTGTATTCAAAAGTTGCAAGTGCATGCAAACATCTTCGTTCTGATCAAAATCTAATAGTGAGATTAAAACACAAGGTAAAAAACTAATCCTGCTTAGTAAAAATACTTGAAAGCACACATAGTGTTTTCCATTTCTCGCTTTTTGGAATAAACAGCAACAGTACAGCACATGCCTCCAGAGGAATAAAGCCAGACAAAAACTTTGATTTTTGTCACTCTCACAAATACTCTTACAGCACTTCAGCTCTCGCATGGCTTTCTTCCAGGCTACAGCCAGTTATTGCTGGAAGGGAGCTGATAACGTCTTGTGTTTCTCAAAGCAAAGCAAGCCACCTAAGCTCTCACTAGTAGCTAGCCTGTGATCAAGGCAGTACTGAGGAAAATGATGTTCCTATTTAAAGCAGCAAGGTAGAAAATTTACCTCATGTATACTGGCCAGAGAAGATTTTGGCATACATACTAATAACACCCAAAGAACAGTTTAGTCTAAGATTCAGTGAAGCCTGGCCAGAGATGACAGACACAATGCAACAGATGAATATGCTTATTAATAAAGTTCAGCATAACCTATCCACTTGCAGAGGTTATTGACCACATGGCAGCTTACGACGATGCAAAACAACGCTGCCAGTTCGCCCAGTAACTTCCCACGCCGCACGCAAGGCTGTGCCCCGGCCCTGCCAGTCAGGCCCCCCCCTCCAGCATCGCGCAAGGCAGCCTGGGCACAGCAGCTTTAACCAGGCTGCACCTCCTTATTGCCCACTAACAGAAACCTTGTTTGGGGGCCACCAGATATAACAGAGCTCAAATCTCACTTGTGAAGTATTCCATGGTTTCTCACAGAGAAAAAAAAAAATATTTAGGAGATTGATTTCCCCTTTGGTGTGCCCAGATTGTCACACAGGTTAGTATCTTCAATGAAATGTTAAACACTTTCCAGTCCTGCTCAGTTTGTTCCAACCTGATTCTCTGAAAATCACATGCAGAGTTTTCAGCTGTAATCATAATTTCTTGCACTGTATTATTTAATTACTGTAAAAGAGCAGGTACCTGATAGAGCACTACACTCCCTAATTCTCTTCACTCATATCTGACCTCCCAAGTGAAAAGATAGACAAAGGAATCATTCTCAGTGGTAATTTCCACGATGTTAAGAGTATTCCACAACTTGAGGACGAAAAACACTATTTTGCGTAACTGCACAACAATATGCAGCCAGCAACAGCACTCACTCATTACTGATTTATCCTCAGACTGATTTTACCAAGCAAATCATGTAACGATGAAAAAGTCTAAGACCTCTAATTGGCTGGGACTTTAATTAAGATGTGGTAGCTTGCCTAACTAAAGGTAATTTTTTGCTGTTAGATACAGTGTTTGTTTACCAGGAATCACAAAACTAAACAAAAAAGCATTAAACTTCTTTAATACTCCAAGTTTCACTTAACTGTGGGCAGCAAAGTAATTTAACTTCTCCGTGCCTGATAGTATTTCTTCAGGATATCCAATCTTAACTTTACACATAGCTCAAATTCTTTACTAATATTGCCAGAAATCAGGGGGGTGGAGAGATCGAATTTTTCTTATTCATTTCTCATTCTCAAAGAGGAAGAGGTAGAGATAAATTGCATACCTGTTAGAACAACATGATTTAAAACTTTACAACAGAACGAAGCTCCTGTTGTACCACCTGGTTAATAAGCTGTCAGTTCATTTATTAAGAACTATAGAGATCTGATGGAATTTGGGGAAGCGGCTGACAGCCCATCATATTTCTAATTCTAAGGTACATCCTGTCTTTCACTAAAGTTTGAATAAAACAATTCCACATGCCAGGTTTGCAAGTGAGCTATACAAAGAACAAAGGCACTTGGGAGGAAGCTTGTGAAGATCTAAAGCTTTGTAGAGTATCTAGAGAAATGTATCTATAACCAGGCACTGAATCAGTCTCATTTCCCCCACTACCCTCCCCAGTGCATCTTCTCCCATGCCTCCTCCGTCCCCTACTACATTCTTCAGCACAACGGAGGTTTTGAAACAGGTTTACAGAAGGCAATCACTGTTGGAGGGAGGGAGAAAGGGTAGGAGTTTTTCATCTCCAAGGCGAAATGGATGAAGCTGATCTTAATGGACAGCATTTGCAACTGTTCTCAGGCTGAGGAGGGGATTTGGACTAGCTGACGAACAAAAATAAGTCTCAGCTTAAGCCTAAGAAAAAGTGGTGGGGAGAAAGGGAAAGAAAAAACCTTAAGAGTTGTGATTCTCATCTGTCCAAAGTACCTTTTGGAAAAAGGAGTTCTTACCTTACAGGAGCTGAAAGTGACAAAACCGTAACTTTTAGTACCCTTATTGGATGTTTTCCCACATCCTCACCAGGACCTTCATTAAAATCCTACTTAAGATTAAGTCAGTGGCTGGCTGCAATGGTAAAGTGGCACCCCTGGGATGTTGCCCAATGTGATTAAAAAGCACACAGAGCAGTGCCACAAATTGTAGCTTTTTCCACTTGGACATCCCTGTGGTTTTGTTTTCATTTTTAAGGAGACTGCAACAAATCTTTTGATTGAAAATATACCAACTGTTAGGAAATACCTTCTGTTAGAAAAGGTGTGCAGCACTAGCCTGTGGGACTGGCACTAACACAAGCAGCTCTTCTGCTTTGACAAAACAGCATCATTACCAACAACATGATAGTGGGATCAGGGGAACCAGTTCTATTTCTGAATGTTGCAAGTGCAACTGTAACCTTCTTTGGAATGCAAAAAAGCATAACAGTGTCTTCCTTATATTACAGTGATGCTGTAAGACCACATTTGAATAATTTTCAGAGATATTTAAAAGATCCAAGTCCATCTGCTGCTGAAGTCTTTACAGGCCTCAGCTTTATTTTCAAGGTTGTGAACTGTCAGGAGAGAAATAGTTTCACCTCTTTTGGTAGGACAAGCACTAAGTCACAGAAAGATCCAGTGCCTTCCCGAAAACCACACAAAAGAGTCTGATAGAGCCCAAACTGAACCTACATATCCTGGTCAGAATAGGCCAATCAATCACAAAAATACTTACTTCTAACTCTTGTCACAAAAGAGAGTTTTGCCAAGATCCTTTGACTTACCAGTCTCCAACACTTGGAGTTCCTAGAGCTGACTTAATGGCTCCATGGCATGACTAGTCCTTTTTCAGTTATTTGATTGACATTATAGCTCTGAGTCAGGACTGCACTACCACATGTAATTAGGTTCACACCAAGTACTCCACAAAATAACATCAAGACTAAAGTTAAACACGTGTTCATGTGCTTTTCCAAACTCTAGTCTTAACAGTGACAGGAGTAAATATTTTTATAGCTCAAAAATCTTAAAACCTTTACAGGTCTTTCAATCACTACCATTTTAGGCACTTTTAAATGCATAAAATTTAGTTATTTTATATAAAAACAGAGCATACTGATTTCTTTGTTATCATAAAGATATGAGCATGTTTCCCTTTTCATAACTGTAGGTAATGCACAAGGGACCAGAACTTGCAGACATTTTATCATTGAGCATTATACAACAGCACTTTCCGAAATTGCAGTTTATTCTCTGTCTTAAAAGCAGAACAAATACTAATAGAACAAAAGAGAAGATACACCTGCTCTCCTTGAGCAGTAATGTTTTGGGGTTTGGTTTGTTTTCAAATGCAAGCTCCACAGAAGAACAAGCTAATTTGCAGAAACATACTACCTCTCAATGGTTTGAGCTTAAAAATAAACAAGCAAACAAAAAGTGACTGTAAAACATAGTGTAACTGTTGGAACATTTATTTTGGTAAGTAATTAGTAAATTTTTTCTTAAAAATTGCTCATCGCTTACAAATTTTGCCAAAGCAAACAAGCTTGCCAAACGGCCTTTAAAACCCAGGAGAGGAAAAGTGTGGTAAGGGGTGACTTTCTTGGGAGCTCCCGTTTTCCTCCTACCTGCTGGGATCTGCAGGACCCCTGCATGGAGAGCCCTCTCACAGCAAGGTCAGGCCACACAAAGCTGCTGTTTCCAGAACGGTTAAAAAAAGTCCTACGGGAACCTAAACTGAATGGCTTTAGCTCTAAACTTCTGAACATTCTTTTTAGAAACTACTCAGGGGCACTGAACCTTCATGAAAATTCCATACAGGCAGGTTTCTGCTTGTGTGCAGCTCCCTGTTGGATCAGGACCCAGGATTAATGATTCGTACAGGCTTTCCCAATGAAATGAAGTTCCCTCAGAAAACATAGGTTGAATATGAAATATTTTAAAATACTAAGGCTCCCTGCCTTAGATACCAAAAGCTTCACAGGTCTAATAATTAGCAGTATCAAGACTTCCTCTTGAGTCAATGACCAAGATAAGCCAGGGTCTTGGTCAGGACTTCCCTTCCACTGCAGCTCCTCAGAGCTCAAGCAACAATGCAGGTACACTAATATTTTTGTTACAGAATGGTGTTGTAGACAAAGCTACGGAGAGACTGGAGGATGCCAGCATTCTGCATTTAAGAGGCACCAGTTTCAAAGGAATTTTTTTCTAAAACTTTTTTGTTCATAGGAAATTTGAAAGACATTGGATTTCTAGTTCAGTTGCGATGGAAACTCAGACTGCCTGAAAAATCCTATTTCTCATACATTTCTCAATTACAAAATAAGGAATTTTCAAGGTTTTTAAACTCACTGTGTGTTCTTTTGTAAACACAGGATGACAACATGTATGGGAATAATCAAAACAGAACGTTTTAAACAGATTACCATCATTTACGATGCTGAGGTGCTAATGGGGTTAAATGTTAAAAGAAATGCTTCTTCAAGTAAGAGAGCAGAATACTGTTCAGAATCGTATGCTTAATATGTCTGCCATTCACATGGAAGCGTGTTGCCCAGTCTCCTTTTCTTAAATCACCTCCATAACTTCAGTGTTGCGGATTTATTGGGAATAGAAACGGGGAGGGGGGGAAGACAGAGTAGAAGAAACCAAAATCATTCTTCAGTTCTCAAAATGCTTTAAAGTATGTTATGTTTTATATATCACAGTGAGTTTTCCTTTTTCAAAACCCAAAACACGTATCTTTTTTCAGGCATCATTAATTGCCACTAGCACTATGCAAACCTCCAAACTCTTGGAGGTTTGGGCTGGCTTCCAAAAGTTGACATACTTACCAGCATCACTTTGGTCTAGAAATCCTGGGAGATTTTAAATTCTTCCCGATCCCAAAATGGTCACAAATATTTCAAGAATAGTCTTTTCTGTGGTATTTCTCTTTCCTCTTCCAAACAAACCCAGCAGTTCAGAGGCATGTGAAAAAATGCTGTAAAATGCCTCTTGTACCTGCCTCAACCACCTAAAAAGGATACACAATAGTAACCCATGACAAGCATTATGAATGCTCTTTGCAAAAGTTCACCTCCCATTAGAGCCCAAATGGAAGCATCTAAATCTCCTCTTCCTGGAGTCACAAAATCTTGTTGCACTTGCACCTCTTACAGCAAAGGTCAGAATCTAGCAGAGTCACGTGCTATGCTATCTCATTTACAAAAAGAGATATCTTTTTCCATATTTCCCCTCATAGGAGTTATTGGAGCCAATAGTTGATTTGTACCTTTAACCTTCTGATAACCTTGCAACAATGCCACTGCCCTGCAAGCAATTGGGCCTTGCTGTTCATCGATTTCAGCAAGATGCAGGTTTTGCACAAGGATGCATTATCTTCCCAAGACTGAAAAAGATTTATATAATGAAACTTTGATAAAAATCAGCTCTTCAGAGCAGTTACAGGATAAACCCAAAGGTCTGAAAAAACTCTTAAGTGAGGCAACAAGTACGTTTAAAATCATGTCCAATATAATACCAACTGAGACCAAAAAATTTCACTGTATCAAGACTAATTTCAGCAGATGTACGTTCCTATGCTTGGCCTCAACTATAGACCCCTTGTGTTTGAGAAATCAGGGGATAACTTAAACTTTTTCTGACTTTGTAACAAAACAGCAATAATGCAAGAACTTTTTTTTCATGAAGAGAGGAAATTTCAACAAAAATAGGTTGCTTTAAAAAAGCCATAGAGGCTTTTGCTGCCAATGACTCTCGGTATTTTTTTTTCTAAACTGTCCACAAGTACTTCACAGCAGACTAATGATTTCAGCTTTTGCCGAAACGCGTTCCCACTGAAAACCATCACTGCATCATCAACCTTCTGCAGCAGTCTCAGTTCAAAGCTTAATGCATAAGGTATCATAGACAGACCACTACTACAAAGTCTATTCTGTCAGCAGCGTTGCTTTTTGGTTTACCTTCATATGTCAGCCTGTCATTCATAGCAGGTCAGCAGCTGCTTAGTGAGCAGCTCTGCCAACCCTGCTGCAGTAGAGCAAGCTTCCGAGAAAGGGACCAGACAGCTTGAGGTGAAACCAGCTCAGCCGTCCCAAGCCAAACCATGCTTCCTCATGAATCACGGCCATTAGTTACGCTTGCACAACACAAACACCGCGTATTTGAACAGCGGCGTGCTTCGCTGGGGACCAGCTGCATGCTAACTTTTACAAAGGTGCTCATTAAAGCCTCCATTTCCTTTTGTCTTTTGGATCTCACAGTGCTCCTATGCCAGCCTGCTTTTGAAAATTACACTTACTGCCGCCCTGAAAGCTTTGGCTTTTGGAAGAATAAGGTGGGTTGTCCAAGCAACATTTGGGGCCTTTCCAAACAGCTGATCATAGCTGAAAGTCAGTGTAGTTGCAATATGGCATATCCCCACTAATACAGACAACCCACAATGGCTTTGTTGCACGATGGCAAACACATTATGAAGCCTGCCTGTATTACAGCAATATTGGAAGCTAACGACCAACTTTTTCTTTAGAAATATACCCCCCCACCTATGCTTACAACCTAAACAGACAAGAAACAAAGGTAGTGTTATTACTCCTCTTTCAGACAGTGGCACTGAGTGACTTCCCTAAGGTCCCACAGCTATTGAAGCAGTATTTTGCCAGTGCCTTAAGCACAAAGCCCCCGTCCCCACCGCGACACCACAAGACACCCTACTTGCTGGCTTTGGCAACCTGACCGGTGGTCTGCACTGTCGAAGAACTGCTGCACCAAGTGCTCTAATCTAGTGGTTCGGGGAAGGTGAAAATCCCAAGTTTGTTAGTAAGCCAATTAGCATCTTGCTAGCACCACCTTCATATTTAATTATATTTGGGAAGTAATTATCAGTAAAGACCTTAGTCAATACCCTCACTGCTATTAGCAAAGTCACGCCCAAGGAACAAACAGGGACAGCATAGGAGTATTATTCAAAGCAACTGGAACCACATGCACATTACATTGCATTCATGTCACGTATCTTCTCCTTCTACTGTCTTAATTTTTTACTGTTTAAATTACTGCGTCACATGACATCTTTTAAAAGCTTCAACAAATTAAACAGCTTGACAGAAATATTATTGGAAAGGAGACTCTTGGCTCTATGCAGGAGCATAGATTAGACTGACATATTTATCCCTTCTGACATTATAAAACAATTAAAAAGTAATCTTTCTTATGTTATTTTGAATTAAAGTGTTATTTTGTAATTAAAAAGTCAAGTCCTCGAATTAAGTGACTATCACCTGGAAATCTTATTTCTCTCTCTTTTTAAAATTTGGTAGTGTGTTAGTAGCAAAAACCTTGAAAAATATAATTCCAGTGTCCTGAATGCCATAAAAGCAAAAAACGGCAACAAAAAAACCCCAACCCAAACCCAAAAATACTCTTCTAAAAAAAAAAAAACAAACCCAAAACAAAAGAAAAAAAACCAAACCCCCCAAACCCCAGAAGTCCTTAAACGGGGGGGGGGGGGGGGGGGGGGGAATCGAAATCTGCCCCTCCACATTTATAAGCTTTTCCAGAGAAAAGCTGACAGAGTTGCAATCAGAAGCAAGTAAGGTCTCCCTTCCAATGACATGCAAGTCCATGAAATTTCTAATATTAAAACCCTGCAAAAGACAGAGCTGAATTCCCACAAATCAACCGCACTGCTAATCAAACTCAGCATAGGGAAAGAGCTCAGTCTGTGGCCAACTGCACTGGCAAAACCCTTGTGACACGCTGCGTTACACAACAAGCTCTCCTTCCACACGGACCAGCAGCTTCTCTGCACAGCAGCGTCAGCAAGTGGCCTGGATGCAAGTCAGTGAACTGGAAAGGAGAGTCTCCCATGTGAAGTTCCTTTCCAGTATCAACACAAGCATGAAGGGTATCAGTTCAAAACAAGAGGTGAACTGAAACTGAAGGAGTTTCATCACATGGAATAAGCCAGTTACTTCCCTGAAGCAGCATGAGCTTGCTTGTTAGCATGTACGCAGGTAACAGTTATCACATTGATCGGCTTCTGAATGACAAGCCTTCCCCTGAGGAGGCATATATTGTGACCGTAACTTAAATACACAATTTATACACCAATGCCACAGAAAAATCCTAGTTTAATCTAGGAGAAAACATTGCAAATAATCACATGCTGGTTTTTGCATTTTAGAGTGCATTTCCAAAACTTTTCAAGGGCTACACAGTCACTCACAACATTTATTTATCTGAATAAATAGCAAATTTCAAGGGGGGGGGCACATTGCTGGCAAGAATCAGACTAGGAAGGCAACAGAGTGAAGGAACCTTTTTGCAGCTAAATTGGGCAGCAGAGCAGGAGAGCAAGGTTAAAAAGAAATCCTTATCTCCATCAAAGGCTAGTGTTCCAGAAAAGAAAACTTGCTAGCCTTATTTCTGTTATTTGTTTTACAATAATATCTATAAGACCCTTTGCCAGATACAAAAGCAAACTGCGACAAGCATTCTCCCAGCAGAGATTTATAATCTAATAACAGGATATGGCATAGGTGAAGAGACTTGTCCAAGGTCACATAGTAGATACACAGCACAAATAAGGATGTCAATACTTCCTGACACTCTCTCTAGTCCCCTGCCATCTAATTCACATTGCCTCCCTATACCTTTGATGACAAACAAGCAAAGAACCTGTTCAGGGCGGCAGGAGCTGGGGGATGATCCTACAGATGACTATGAGCCTATTTTGCTGATGCAATAAAAGGTTTCCATTTATCGTTAAAGGGAATAGTTGCAGATACAGTCTTTATTTGCTATTACCACGAAATCAGGACAAATTATATTAATAAATTTAATTTTACATCATAAATTTAATTTCACAACAAACATAGGTGAAAATCCTTTTACTTAAAGATTGATATTTAAAAGTAGAAAAATCTACACTGATCTTGCTTTTGTGATATTTGTTGCTGCTAATTTTCAACAGACACATTTTAAGGAGATCTAAAGCATGAAGAAACAGAAGCTAACTATCTTCCTTCCCTGCCTGCCTTTGTTTACCATGTAAATTGCCACCCACACATTTTCCCATATAGAGCACAGTGGGGTACTATTCACCAACACAGAGCTTCAGCAAATGCAGCTCCTGTCCCCAGCAGGAATAAGGTTATGCCTGGAGTTGACTCTAAGTCGCATAAATTTATCTGGGGGTAACAGGAAAAAGAGGTCTGATAAGAGCCACTCAGCTAATCCGACTTATGCCTAATGGACTCGAGGGTGGGGGAATGGAGGGAGATGCAGAACAGAAAATGCCCAGAAAATAGATCATTTCAGGGAAAGTAATTTTAACCCTATGAATCTGTATTTTACTGGGGTTCCTTAATGACACATACAACCTACATGCTACACTATGCATCCAAAAATGTGTTAAAACAAGAAACCAAAAAAATAACTCAAAAGACCCAGAACTATATAGGTTTAAACTCCTGAAAGCAACAGGAATTGTTGGCAAATATTTGGGGGGGTCTTGTCTTTTCGAATATTATTTTCTTCCTTTCAAAAGCCTTAACAAATGCTACGCAACCTCAAAATCCATTTATAAAGTGTTGTCCTACCACTGTACAGACACTCAGTGAAGGCACACGATGTGGCTGACCTTCTCAGATAAGCATCAACATTCATATTTTTATGCACTCAACACCCATCTGTGAACTGTGCTTGCGAGCCGGGGGTTTATCATACAGGAAAGGAGCTGTGGGAGGGAGAGGGGGTAGGGAAACCTTCATATGCCTCAGTTTTCCTTTGGTTTCCTTTTCCTTTCCTTTGGTTAAAGTATTACCAACCTCAAGAGAATAAAAACTACAAGACCTCTACATTGCTGTATACCAGAGCCTGTGGAGGAAAAAACAAACATGCCCACCCCAGCCCCCCACCCCAAGCTTTGCACAGGGAAAAATATTTTATTCCAAGACCTCAACGCCAGGTTACTGCAGGAGAAGACAGGCCCTAAAAAAAAAAACACAAGGAAAAGTAGAGAGAAATAACCAAAACGTTATAGCATCCCCATCTGTGATTTATCTCCTTTTAGAGGTCCACATGGGCACACATGCACAACCAAAACCTCTACTTTCCATCAGAAGACAAAAAAATGCATGCTGTACAAACACATACATGTGTGCACATTTACTAAAGCTATGCTCTTATGTTTACAAAGCAAGAAAAAAATTACTGAATTAAACCATGCAAAAACTTAATCCAAAGTATATGTTTGAGGATTTTCAGGTATCACTTCTCCAGTTATCTCAGTAATAACTTCTGTAATTTTGAATTTCCTTTATGGGGGTATCCCTTGCAGGTTTCAATTAGTAGCCTTTACTGTCTAAAAGTCTTTACTTTAATCTAATTTTTTTCCTCCAGTGAAATGTTTTGCCATTAAGCAAAATGGAGGATTAGGAATAATCACAATTAATGGAGCAAATGTCTGTATAATGAAATCATGCTTGTATCAGGAGGCAAAGTGAGAGACTCAGGATAGCTTTCTCCACTCTTGATTTTATACTGTGCAGCCTCAGATATTACAGGAAAACAATTTAGAGTGAAAGATTATCCTCTGGCTCCTGGTCTAGCACTGTGTTTACGAAGGACAAACAGAAGTGATGATATCCCAAGTGACACGTTAGGCAAGCTTAGAACTTGTATTTTTTTCTGCCTCTTTCTTTCTCCCTCCCTTGAAAAGGTTTGGGGGACTACGGATTTTTAAGAGGTCTGAATACCACGGAGTTTTGTGGCTGAGGAATTAAGAAATTAAGTTTCCCTTTGTCTAGATATCATATTCTTTCAGGGAGATTGCAGTGTGCTTTTAGGTCCCTTTTCTGAAACATCTTCTTCTAATATCAATTTCCTATCTTTCTTTTTTCAAAATGTTTTATTCTAAGCACCAGAATGGATCTACAGGTTAGACTATGGGTTTACTGCAAGCCAAAGTTTCATAGACAGGACACAATGGTAAGAGCCACCTTCTAACTTCGATGTAAACAGTTACACGGGAGATACGCAGTGAGACTGCAGCTGCTCGAAAATTTCAAGAGTATTCCCTCAAAACCACTCCTTTAGCTATTCCCAGGTTAGCTTTGCCCCCAAAGTGGTATCCCCTGCATACAATGTCTAAGCAGGAAGCTGCAGAGAATGATCAAATCCCCACAGGGGAAGAAATGAGGAAAGATTTGTTCTCATTCAGAATTTAATGCTGCTGTTCTCACCAAAAAATCAGTCCTTGCAGACTGGATGGAAAACAGCCTGTGCTGTAAGTATCAGTATCTACTAAGGGTCTTGTTTGTAGCGCCAAGATAACCATCTCTGTAGGGAAGAAGATGTGCTCGGGAGTTTGACTGGTCTAATGTTACAATAAAAGATACTAATTTTGAAGGGAAGGAAAAGTCAAGAAAAAACTAATTCAATAATCTTCAAAAAAATTCAGTGCATAGCTCAGAAAACACTGGCATATGGTGGATGCCTTTACCACAATAGGAAGGCAAATGAAAATACATATTGGAAAAGGAAGCTTGCTTTCTTAGCAACTTCACTGCAAGTCCTAGAGGCCTTTGTTGCCACCTAGTCAGAAGTTAGCAAGCTTCAATCTGGTTTGCTACCACTGAAGTTTTAAAACACAGTTTAACAGTCTTTCTTTGAAGTCTGAATCTCAAATTGTTTTCAATAGTCAATTCTGATACTGTGAAAAACTAGTAACATGCAATATTGTAAAGTTTGGCTAAAGTAGTATTTCCAAGAATTCTGCTCGTTTACTTGAGAACAGCCTCTGTTGTTGAATTTCTATCCCCTCCCTATGAGCGAGTGGGTAGCGTACTCAAAACACTGCATTCAAACTACACAAACTGTGTGCGCTTTGCTGACTTCTCTGCCCAATTAAGTGAGACCACTGAGCACCACTGTTACATAAAATATTTGAGCATACCATGTTTATTTAAAAAATAATGAGGAAGGACTTCAGGGCAAAACACTCCTCTTCCTTTCTCTTACCTCCCAAGTGCCTGAATAATGGGTCACTATATAATTTCTCCTTACTATATTTGCCCTGGAGCTGGAAGGCATGGTGTACCCTCGGGGCTGTATTTTTCACATGCTAAAAAATTCCAACAAATTTAAGATAATGTGCGCACACCATCCACGCGGTATGCTTTGTTGATTCTTTAAACTATTTTATTTTTCTTTGGAGTCCCAAAGACATATCTAGATTTAGTCTAGTTCTGCCAGCAGGTCGGTACAATGCATTTATTGAAAGTAGTATGTCATGTGAGATTAGGGCATGCTTATGCTTTCACATAAGATCGCTGACATTAGTATCACATAAGATGGACAGAAATGGTGATTCTGGGGATGGGTGCTAGACTACACTGTGCCTTTACCAGTAGAGTTAGCTTATTCCACAAAGGTAAGGTCTGGATCTGCTCTCTCCCAAATCCAGACAAATTTGCATCTGAAGCTTTGGTTTGGACCCAGCATATTCTAATTACTAGCAAAAAAAGTACAACTTGCATGCTAGTATACTTGCGGATGTTCAGCAGAAAAGTTAAAGTGTGGACACATTGTCAAAATGCGATCTGTGATTGCTCTGCATTTGGATTTACTCTGTAGCACATGCTGGAGGGCAGCAGTCTGCAACTGACACCACTACTAATGTCCCTCATGCACAACCCCTAGCGGGCATGCCAACATGGCAGCTGGCTTCTCCAAGTCCCTTGCCCCCAGTGAAACCAACTGAGGAAAGCAGATAGCCAGCTGCCACGAGTTCTTCCACCAGCAAGGAAGCCTGGACACAGACCGTCTCATGGTCCCCATAAGGACTTGGCATACAAACGTTTCTGTGCTAGCCTTCATGCACTACAGTTCCCATGCAACACCCACGACAAAGGACTTCAGACCATTTAAAGAAAAACAAAGATGGCAACAGGGTCTCTAGGGACATCAGCTGCAAAACTGACTTGTGGTAAAATTACTTCTCTCAGCTATACACACAACAATCTTTCTTTGGCCAACAGTGTGCGCCACAACCACATGAATTATTTTTATGGATGAATAGTGTTTTATAGTTCAAGTCTTCTGAACTACCCACTGAGTCAAACTATTCAGTGCAGACAAGCTCTTTCACAAATTCCAGCCATGTTTTGGCTGGTGATTCTTGAATGGTCCAACAAAAAGATTCGTCATTCATAAATACACACCGAAGAGGTTACAAATCCATTTCTAACGGCAGTTTGGGGATTGCTTACCTTTTCTATGTGCTATTTCCTTACTCAAGGTGTATGACTGGACACAAAACAAGCAGTACTTGCTACTCTAACTTCACAGACAGCAGAGAAAGAACAGTAACTATGCTGCCTGTTCTCCTTCATCCTCCCTTCTCTCTCCCTCAAAAAAAGCCTCAAAACCAAAAATATGTTTCAATATACATTTTCAGGAAAACTACTCACGCTGGAATCTGTGGAACTCCCTCATTCACTGACACTGTAACAAAGAAGCCCTGCTTATCCATGTACTTCAGAAAGTATTATGACCCTAAGCATAATTTTATAATTTAGTAGAATATTTTTGTGTTACTCAACAGCTTTTATCTAGAGCATATTCTCAAGCATACATACACAACATTGTACTGTTAATTACTGCGTCGCTGTGAAAGTCTGTCAGGATTCTTACCTTTTATTTTTAGCCACTTCCAAGTACTTTTTGTCCGAGCCTGAACCGGGGAGCAGGGAGCATAAATTTCTATTAATCAATCAATGATGGCAGTGGTGGTGCACTCTAGTTTTTCATTCTGTCTGCAAAGCAAAATTAAAAGCTATATTTTGCAAATTTACGCATTATAGATTGTAGCGGCAGCTGGTGGACTGCTGCTGAGACAGACCATCTTTTCCCTTCCAGTCCCCTGTGACCGAGATGGAAGAATTACAGGACAGCACTAGCAGCTGCTGCTGCTGCCCCAGAAGCAGCAAGCCAAGGTCTCTGGAAAAATAATTGGGGAGGCGGGGGAAGGGAAGAAGGGGGACAAAGAAGTTGGGGAGGGGAAGGCATTGCCAAGGCTGGCTGCACAAACAACACACTGCACCTTGCCCTCAAAAGAAACAATTAAGCTGGTTTGGGTTTCCTTCAGTAGACACAAGACTCTTAAACCATTATGAGACTTTGAAACACTAACAATTTTTGATAACGACTTTTAGAGATTAAACAAAAAGTAAGCAAAGGCAATATTCCTTCCAGTCTGGTGATTGCAGCAGTTTGCTCTTGAATCTTCTAAAAATAAAGCATAGCATAGTGAGAAACACCCTTCCTTGCAGCTTTTGAAAAGCTTTAAGGCAGAGTCATTCTAAGGAGCACTCTATGATAGCGCAGGCACAGTCTACAAGTCAATTCATACCCTGTCTGTCTCCTGTAAAATGGGGATAACCAAGCCCCTTCTCACACACATGCAGTCATGAAGATAAATAATGAATGACTCCAAGACATCGTCTGCAAACACTAAAGATCACTCATTTTCTTAGATAGATATGAAAAGTGGAACTAGCAGGAATTATGCCAGCTTGTTAAAAAACTACTCAGTGCAAAAATCAGCTCATTTGTGTATTTGGTCACCTAGGCAGTGGCTCAACGCAGGCAAGCAATGCCCATTTATGCTACTCACCACACTAAACATAAGGAGCATCCCAACAGGGCTGAAAAACACAAATACACTGACTGACCAAACAACATCTACCCACATCTCAAAACTTGAACTTCACTCCAAAGCTTTCTCATGTTTCCCAGTGGATGTCCCAGGTTCAGCAGCCCGGTGCCCACAGCTGACCTCTGGGGCTCTAGTGCCCCACTGAATGGGACAGCGACAGGCCTCCCTCCACAAGCATCCCTGTGAACAAAGAGCACGCTTTACAACAGTGACTTCTAGTTTAACAGAAGTAACTTATGCATGGTCATTTTCAAGAGATACAATCTATTATACACAAACAATAAATGGGTCATGTGTGTCTTGCTGTTCCTTCTACTACAGACTTAAATGGAAGATACCAGTTGGTCCAGTGGACACTGCTTCATTTCCACAGTGGTGGCAAAGACTTTCAGATTAGCCACAAAAAAGATTAATTGAAGAAAACATTCAGCTATTCTAAAAGAAAAAAAACATCGCCACCACCACAGATGTAGCCTTCTATGCCCCGTACACAAAGATTTATAAGACAGACATACATTCATAGTTTCATTCCTGTATGGGAGAATATGCCTCAGTTTAAATATATATATATATCTCTTTTAATTGCAGGACCTGTTTTCATCCAGTGTGTTTGCTCATTTAAAAAAAAAAAAGAAAGAAAGAAAACACCAAATAGTCTTTGAATTAATCTCATACACATAAACCAAGAAATGCTTAAGGTCAGAAGAAAGTACTGCTGGCTGAAACAGTTTTCATTGGCTTTGTTTTGTGTCAGAATCCCTTTCAAGATAAGCCCAGAACTCTGTACACAAAACCAGCACCATTATAAGCAGACACAGCCTTCTCTCAGTGTTCGAATTTCACGTTCATTTTGGGCAGCTAAGCCAGTGATTGCTATCTGAAGAAACAGCTTTTGATATATCATCAATTTCCTGAAGAACATATCAGTTTATTGAGCGGGGGTTTTCAGACTCTTGTATCTCATTCAATAGCATTATGCCTCACTTTTTTTTTGGGGGGGGGAACTATAGTTAAAATATTGAGACGCCTGCAGAACACACTTACTTCCTCAAAATCTAACTGCAGGTATCTGCTGCTAAGATTATCAGGGACTCAACCTGTAAAAACTTAAAAAAAAAATATTAAATAAACCCTTCCTCCTTGGCATGTTAGATCCTACCTTGTTTCTAAATCCAGAGAGTATCTAGTCAAAACACTTGTACACATGTCTGAGATTAAGCCCACCATCACTTTTATTTTTAATGCATATAGGAAAGGACTTTCAGCAACACGAAACCATTTCTGCTGCTACAAAGCTTCACCACTTACCACCCAATCCCCACTCTTCAGGCCACACTACCTACAAGGGTACCTTATCTCACAGCAAAGGTATTGGCCTTGTGATGCTCACTATGCAATTTCCCTCAGACTTCATTCTGTGGTAATCTTTGAAATGATCACGTCCAAGTTCACTAAAAACCATACCTAGCTAACACAAAAATCAGTTGCGTACCTCAGTCTAGGTCCTGGTGCATGAGAAACCACCTCACTGAAAACATGACCAGAGTTACAGAATCGCAGAATGTTTGAGGTTTGTGCCCCCTGCCTCTTGTCCTGTCACTGGGCACCACTGAACAGAGCCTGACTTCATCTTTGCACTGTCCCTTCAGATATCTGTATACATCTATGAGATCCTCCTGAGCCTTCTCTTCTCCAGGCCGAACAGCTCCAGCCCTCTCAGCCTTTCCTCATATGTGAGGTGCTCCAGTCCCTTAATCATCTTCGTGGCCCTTCATTGAACTCTTTCCAGGAGGTCTGTGTCTCTCTCGTACTGAGGAGCCCAGCACTGGACACAGCACTCCCAAGTGTGGCCTCACCAGTGCTGAGCGGAGGAGAAGGATCACCTCCCACGACCTGCTGACAATGCTCTGCCTGATGCAGCCCAGGATACCGTTAGCCTTCTTTGCAGCAAGCGCACATTGTAGGCTCATGTTTAACTTGGTGTCCAGCGGGACCCCCAAGTCCTTTTCTGCCAAGCTGCTTTCCGGCTGGCTGGCCCCCAGCAAATACTGGTGCCTGGGGCTGTTCCTCTCCCCAAGTGAAAGACTTTGCTTTTCCCTTTGCTGAACTTCATCAGGTTCCTGTCAGCTCATTTCTCCAGTCTGTCTAGGTCCTTTTGGATGGCAGCACGACCCTCTGGTGTTATCAGGCACTCCTCCCCATTTTGTGTCATCTGTAAGCTTGCTGAGGGTACACTCTACTCCATCATCCACATCGCTAATGGAGATGCTGACCAGTATTTGAGCCAGTATTGAATCCAGGGGTACACTGCTAGCTACTGGTCTCCAACTAGACTTGGTGCCACCGCACTAGCACTCTTTCTGGCAGACAGACCTGAGGGAGCCAAAAATAATGGTATAGAAATCAAATTACCCTTTTACTCCCACTAGGGGCTTTGCAGATCGGAGTTGAACAGTGTAATAGTAAGGCACAGCTAGAAATACGGTCATGTTCTACTAAAAAAAAAAAATATTAAAAAAAAATCCTTACATAACATCTAGTCCCAAGAGCTGTCATACTGACATTTACCTCTAGGATATGCATTTCTTACAAGTTACCCAGGCTCTCACTCAGCCGTTATTCCTAGGGCAAGAAAATTGGTAAGGTTCAGAGAAACAGTGCAAATATTTGCAGCAATATTGATATAGCCATAGTTCCTTCCTAAAGTTTTAGTCAAAACAACTTCTTCTATTAGAAAAACTTGGTTTGACTTCAGTTTTCTGTGCAGTTTGACTTGACATCTCTTGTATCCATGCATTACAAAAAAAAGTTCAGTCATGACTTCAAGGTGATACAGTGGTGATAAGGATTAGAGCATACGTTCAGCATTCATGCCAATTTATAGCTTTGTAAGTGAGGACACAGTTGTAAGGACAAGTACAAGGGTTAAATTACACAAAAGCCTTTACTGTCCTCCTAAAAGTCTTAACCAGTTAAGGACAGGACAGGTTTTTTCCTCCATAATTCATAAGGAAGGATTTCTAGAATGGCTTGGCTTACCACCACAGACAACCAAGGCACGTCGCCTCAGAAGTCCTAGCAACACACACATGGAAAAAGAAGATCAACAGAGGCTAGTAAATAGGGTATAATGACAACCTGCACCCGGAGCAGCCTATTTCAGGTATTGATTTCATGTAGCTTTATATTGAAAATATAAGCTAAGGCAGGCCTCTTCATAAGCAGCAGTTCTCTCAATGACATCTCAGACACTCAAACATTATCTGAAGTTACTCATCTCAGTGACTATACTATCTCCCTCTCCTCCCTCCTTTTTGACCCAAAGCTATTTTTTGAACTCTACCTTCTTTCAGTCTCTCCAGTAAGAACAAAGGCTTTGATTCTTCTAGGGGTTTGGGACCATGATGGAGAGGTAGGCACCATCCACTGTTCTTTGCACATGAGCACTTTTTGCTCTCCCTCATTATCTCTTTTTCACTCATGTTTTTTTACCCACGATTCACTTGCTTCATTTATTTAACAGATCACTATACCCGTATGTTTCTTCCCCTCTTGGCTGGGAGGCCACCGTTTCACAAGACAGAAACTTAGGAGAACCATCTAACTCATGAAAATTAATTCAGCAGATGTTTTTCCTTTGCACTAAGTTAGCTCGGTGTAAGTGGTTTTACACCTACTAAATATAAACACATACGGAGGTATTTAAGGTATTCTGTCATTCACTCCGTTTTTGAAGATTGAGAAGTCCAAAGTTCAAGAACATGAAAAGTTTGCTTTGAAGACAGCGTGGCCTTACCACACACACAATTTCATAAGACACTTGAAATCACAGACTGTGCCTGTACTTCACGTTTCATAAACATACGTACAGTTTCTACACTTGGGCAATTATTTCACATTTCATGCAAAGGGCATTAGAAATATGACACCTGGGCTCACACATTTAGCCTGAAGCTTCAGGTTGATAATATGCTTTGTGTGTGCACGCACATTGCCAAAAAAAAAAAAAAAAAAAAAAAAATCAACTGCAGGCTTGCAAAAGTAAGAAAGCAGACATACTGCAAAGAACAGCATCTCCATCAGAGATTATTACATCTGTAAATATTACAATTCTGGTAGCTTGCACAGTACATTCATGTTACAAGTAGTAAATTGGTTTTGCTTGTATTTATCCCCAGGAAATAAATTTACCAGCTGCAGAAGACAAAGGCAAAACCTTCCCAAAAATGCTGGATGTTGTCACAGGTATATTCTTGACCAATATCAAAACTGAATCCAATCCACTAAACTGTTTGCAGAAGTCCCACTACCTTTATGCAACGAAACGAGCAAATTTGGTCAATTCCCCAGTTGTGTGAATGAACCCATAACGTTATCAGCTTAAGAACCAGAGTAATTACTGGTTACTTAGAATCTTTAATAAGGCATAATTTGAGACCAATATCTACAATCCTGCACCACACTGTGGAGGAAGGGAATAAACATTGAAAGGAAACTCCACAACAGACCCTATTTCTAAAATACCTTTAATTCATCATTAAGGTTCATTCTGAGCAAAGAATTTTTATTCTACAAAGAAGTGGAAAGTGAACTTGCTATCAGTTCAACTTCAGCTAAACACTGCTAATACTTAAAGCCCTTTGACAATGGCTATTAAAAGAAAAGTTCTATTTATGCCAGACCTATTATTGAGGTTCCCTACTGAGGAACATAATAATTTGCTGGATGATTACTTTATTGTGTAATTATTCAGAGCTTATTATATACACATCATCTCATAAGATAATGTGGATTGTCCTACAATCTTCCTATCTCCCTGACCAGTCCTTATAAGAAGCTAGAGGCACAAGTTGGTTTGACAAGTTTCTGGACCAAAACCATAGCTGGCAATGGTTCAAACTGATCGCATCCAAAAAGTCACAATGGCTGCAATGGCCAAGGACAGTGAAGCCTGTACTCCAGATGTTTGCCTTCCATGAGCTGGGAGGAAAACAGGCTTTAGCTGTGTACCACCAGTGAGAGCAGCACAATTATTTCAGTTGAGAAAGGCAGATGCTGAATTATCTAAACCTTCGTGCAAAAAAGTGTTGCAGCCTCAGCAAATACATTGAAAAGGCAGTACAAGTGGCACAGTAACGTTAAGTGCCAGGCCACTATTTCTAGTGTGTATAGACTACAGTAAATACCTGGTGTACAATATGCATTTGATAAACAACAAAGATCTCTCCCATCCTGAACTTCATGGTATTGCTCACCGCCGTGCCATGATAACAAGCACATGTCCCTTATTTAGGAAAAGGAGTCCCAGAAGATTTCCAATGTTACTTCATTTAACGATATAGCTGGAATAAAGCTCTCTCCACAAGCTCATAGCTTTCTGGGTTCATACATACTTCCTCAAGAGCAAAACTATTACTTGTTGTGCCACATTAGAAGGAAAAATGTGAATTAAATTTATTTTTATCTACAAGCTTCTGGAGAGCAAGTATACAGATGTACATTTCTTGTACTTGCATATGTAATCAATATTTTACATTTTCTATTTTTACTTTAAAATGACAGCTCATAGGAGTAATTGCTAACTGCACGGATCAGTAGAGACCCACTCTGCAGAGTTCTTTGTCTACAGACATTTTTCAGGAAAGCCCACTACCTTTAAATTGAAAGGACATCCAACAGAAATGGTGGGGCAGAATTGGCTTCCTGCTGTACGTTTTAAAACAAAAGCTAGTGACAACCAAAGCAACATCCAGATGCACAGTCCTCAAAATCTAACCTGAAACTTTATCCTCTGTGAAAGTATGCTATATCTCTAAAAGCCACAAAAAAAATTAACATAAAAGTTTAGTCTTTTCTCATGTAAAAAAAAAAAAGTAGAAGACCGAAGAATACCCTATGCCTCTGCTGTTCTTGATGTAACTTAAAATACAGTCTGAATAATACTTTTAAGTATTGTTATATACCTGAGTGCAGTAGGAACAGAAGACATGCCATACTGGGTTAATCCAGTCATCCATCTAGCTCAGTATTCCCTCTCCAAGGATGACAGCCGAAGATACTATACAGGCAGGTTACGTGGGCCCAGCCATTATTTGTAGTTCATTGCCTTTACTCCCCAGTATCCACAGTTATATGTTAGTGGGAACATATGCTCTCTTTGCTGTCTGTTCATGGACCTGTTGTCCATAGCTGTGTTTAACCTCCTGATCTGTCTCCACAACCTCCTACGGCAGCAGGTCTGCGAAGTAAGGCAGTTCTCCCATTCACATAGCCAGTGCTTCTCAACAAATATGAGTCCTGCACCATTCCCTAATAAGAAGTTAAGGCTATTTTTGGAATGAAGACATGTAAAAATAATTGCCAGTACCCTCAGCACTTCTTTCGAGCACTGCTATGCAGCAGCCAAACACACCTCTTGCCCCTGAGACTCTTCATCACATGGAGTGCAGCAAGAAGAAAACAGGAATTACCACATGGGAACTTGGCCCCTATTCTACACTAGAGGAAAACAAACTCTTCAGTTAAGCAAACTGTTGTTGGGGTTCCCCCCTCAACCACTTTGAGCGCTGAAAGGGCACAGCCATGTGTCCTATTCACGTGATGGCCACTCTGCTGGTTGAAAAGTTTATCAACACCTGACCAACCACCCTGTCACCATTGCCGTTCTCACCATCCAAAGTTAGACATCACTTCATCTCCACTTGCCTTGATTGATCCTTTTTTATTATTATTATTGTTTTTACTTTTTCCAAGGGTTCACATCACCCCAAAAGCTGTAGTTAAAACTCAGTGAAGGAAAGACAAGGGAAGACTCACGTGGTGAGATTTACTGTCTATCAGTCAGCTAGGCTACTTCTGTGATGATTATCTATTTCTTGCAGAAAGACTGATCCAAAGCTACTATTTACATGTTTAAACTAACCCAGCTCAGTTTGTCTCTAATGGTGCACGGAATAATCATGTGAACTAGCTAGCTAGCAGATCTGAATGGCAGTAACTTCTGCCAAAGGCAGCAATAAGCTGCTGAGAACACATGCTTTTTACAGCCTAATATCTATCTCTAAATTCAACCAGAGCTGTCTGAATGATGAGTACATTTGAAAAGAGGTATCAAAATTGTTATGATGGGCCACACATGAATTTAGAAGGAATTTCTAAGGCACAAAGGGGAGAGAAGCGTCCACCTCCCTTGGAACATACAATTGCAAGAGTGCCCCTGCCTCTTCAGAAGGTTAGCATCAGGGGTCTGCTCTGGAAAACACTCATCTTGGGCCTCAGCATTTTCCATCATTCTGGACACCTGCTGACACCTGCCACAAAGCCAAATACTTGGGTTTATGCTTATCTATCAATTGCTCTTATTCATACAGACCTCCCCCCCAGCCCTCAGTACACTGTTTTCTCCACTTACATCATCAGCCCTTTGAGCCATCTATATCTATTTCTCCCCTTCAGTTATGCTCTCAGCATTTGTTGACAGTGCAAGCGGTGCACAGGTGATACAGTGGGCTGAGACAGAGAAGGAACACTGGTGAGTTAGGTGTAATTGTTTTTTTTAAACCCTTAATCTACATATTTGGAGAGGCAAAGAAACAGAGATTATATGATTCACCCTTGACACTCTGCCAGATAACTTCAATCCTGTAAAATGCCCCCTAATGACCTGAATATAATACCATGGTGTTACAGTGTCATTTAAATACTGCAGGGTTCTTCCACTGGCAGTGCAGTCTGCAGACTTAATATGTAATGTACAGGATTATACTGCCACTAAAATATTACTTAGTGCTGCTGAAATTTCAAATTAATTCTGGGAGCTAAATCATTATTCAGCTCTGCTTTTGCAGAGATACATTCCCCTGGTTGTTTTAATAACAGCAATTTTAGAACTAAAAGGTTGGTACTGTCTCTCTGAGGCTTGCTCAAACAGAGAAATGGCCTCTAAACTGTCAAGCAAATTAATGCAGCGATGCATGGATGTTTGTGACCAAGAAAATAATTTGAGAAAAATGGGCTCAAATATTAAGAGAGCTCATCGTGATGTGGCTGATTAATCATTTTATTATTTCACAATAGAAGAAGAGACTAGTCTGGTTTTCTCTATATTTATACATATACACACTCATATGTTCCTGTCCACCACCACCCTCCACCACAGAGAGAAGATTTCGTAATATTTGAGGGGACAAATTCTTGCTGAAGTAAACAACACAACTGTCGGTAACTGATGAAACCAATCTATGCCAGCCGAGGATGTGGCTTTCAAGTCATTCTGAGCTCTAGTTTTCCAAACCTAAATAAAGAAACTTCAGCTTTTTACAGCTCTGCATTTCTTCTTTCCATGTAATTCCTGTTACTAGTGAGTATTTTGCACCTTTATGTAACTATCGCACTTCAACACTAAGATTGGCAGATCCTTCATGCTATATTATAACCAATGTACACACTAGTTCGCTAACATATGAGGTAAGGAAGACAAAACTAGAGGATGGGCTAACTGTAAAGGCAAATTACTCCCCTCTGAAATTTTGCCTGTTTTTAACCTTGTGTTTAGATTAGTTTCTGTTTCCCAGTTAAAATACTAGGCTGCTCACTTCCACAATGAAGTTTCTTAAATTGGGGAAATATTCCCAAGAAATATTGTAAAAAAAAAAAAAAAAACCAAAACAACAACAACAAAACCAACCAAAAAACCCCCCAAAACCAAACCCAACAAAACCAGCGGTAAACAAGAAACAAGATGGGGCCAAATATAGGGGCCGAAAACAACTTGTGGTAGTGAGACTACGTTTGGAATAATCAATACTTTTCCTTATTAGAACTGTTACCTACTTCCTCTTCATTAATATTGTCCTTGTTTACACTCGCAGCCAGGCCAAAGATTTTTCCCTCCCTCCGAATATAATTTCCTGCTATTGACAGACACGTTCGAGTGCTGGATGTGTGTATGTCTACATGGCATACTGCAGGCAGAGGCGAGCCTTCTTGGCCACCATCCAAGCCAGCTGTAAATGAGCCAGCTCCAAACTGGAAGCTGTGTAAGCACAATTAGCACAGCAGTAAGCCTGATCTAACGCATCCTGCCAAGAGACTGAGCTTATTAGCTCAAGCTCAACACAATGCTAATGATGGATATGGGGCTTCTGGTTTGGCTCCACACAGAATGTGGCCAGCTGAAGATGAGCAGATCAAACTCATATCTGCCCACGAGATACAGTATAGGTACGTGTTCTCTTGGGGTATACCCCTCTAGCACACAGGACTACTTGTTTCACTTTACAAGAACTCCCAAAATGCTCTGACTGCAAACCAACAGGACCTGAGGTCTGCGAGCAGATGGAGGGAACGGGGGTCTCCAGGTGAGCACTTCAGAGACAGTATGAGGAAAAAGGCACCAGGCAGGTGTTAGGCACCAGGTAAGAGACACACACCAGAAATGCCAAAGGTGGGAAGGGCAGGGCAAAGTACTGCAAGACTCTACAAACTGATAAAGAGCACTTCACCTCTAGCTTCCCAGCTTCTATCAGGTCCAGGGCAATAATGACCAAAAAAACCCCACATTACCATATAGAAGATGTTAAATGGACTCTCTGCACAGGCAGACATCCACCCCACCAACCAATGAAGAATCCACTCCATTTGGTGGACATTTGAACAGTCCAAAAGAGGAATGTGCTCAGAGAAGAAAATCTGTTATCAAACTGGGACCTGAGAAAACAGTTCCTCTGATGCAGTAGCTTATATTAAAGGAGCAGTGATAATCTGGTGGTTGGCAATAGTTTCTAAGAGAAACTTATGGATTCAGAGCAAAATGAGACAAAAATCAAAGGGTAGCAATTAAAATCATGGTGAGGGGGAAGCATGTTCTAAGAAGAGCGCCTGAAGAGACTGGGAATGTTTACATTTAAAAGAATAATAATAAAACGGTCATTGCTAAACTATATTAAACAGAAACCAGCCTACAGAAGTTAGTGAGCTTCTGCCCACCCAGTAAGAGAGCACATGAGCAAGAGGAAATTCCATTAAATTAAATAAGTACCCCATTCAAAGGCAACAAAAGGAAACACCTTCTTATTCAGCATGTAATTATTTTGTTGAGTTCTCTGCCAACCAGACTGTTGCTGTGACAAACACCTAGTATCTTTGAAAGGTGGCATTCATGCCTGTTTTCTTCTTCCTCCCACTCTATTTGTAAAGCTGTATTTTTACTTTTCAGCTGTTTGAGCTGTCTGCTGTATGGGACAGGTATAAGCAAGTATTCTGCATTCTGCAGCTCAATTCGGTTTGTTTTCACTTGTGAGATTTTAGATTACATTGTGTATATGGAGGTTTTCTGTGATTTGTTAGCTCAAAATCTTTTCCTTGAAAAGCCTTAGTTTGATCTGTGGTGCAGACTACACGTTCTCAGCAGAGTACAACTAGTTACACACTTGGCCCTGATAATCAGTTCGAGCTATACACCTGCTGGCATTTCACACAGTATTTCCCGCAGTCTGGTAACACAGATCTCAGTCATACATATCTTCACGATTCAAGGCAGCATCTGAATCACTGATAGGTGCTTCAAAGGAATTTTTTTCCTCTCTTTTCCCTGTCCTTTCATAAACTTCTAAAAACATGAACAAGTCAAACCGGATTAATCATACCAGGTTAAGAGATGGACTTAGCTGTAGACAAAAGAAAAACTGAGAGCTGAGATTACACTTGCATTGTTCTTTTGTATTGAGAAGGAAATAAGTTTCTCTTTCTCTTTTCTCACTTGAAAGCCTGAAAAAAGAAAGCTATGCTATCAGAAATACCAAGGCCTAATAAAATGCATGAAAAAACAGTTGTATCTTGAATTTTCTAACTTCAATAAGATTAAATAGAGGAATTCAGTTAAATATTGTTCAATATGAAACATATTTAAAAATCCACAACAGTATTATTATTGCAAGTTAATTTAACCATATATATATATTTTTAAATGACTGACAAATTTTAAATAATATATAATCATCAACCATTAACAGACTGCTCCGAAACAAGATCTCAACTTACACACACGTATCTAATATATCTAAAATATATCTAATATATACATGTGTAAGCTATACAAGTCAAATCAACCATTCGGTCCCTTTCCTTACATATGCTTTCAGTGAAGATACAAATTCTTGGCTTGTAAAGCAGCTGATCTAAAATACCCTAGAAGAATACATTTCTGATATGTGGAAGAAAACACTGAGGAGATAAACAAGATTAAGGGGAAAAGGGAGGGTAGAGAAGTAAAATATTTGCTAGTTAGCTACAAATACTTTTGTATTGAACAAAAATAAATATTCAATCAGCGTATTATTTCTTTTGGCAATACTTCTTTGCACAGAGGAATGTAAGCTAGCATCCTTTATAAGGCTGTAAGAATCTTGTCCGTATCACCATAAAATAGGTTTAGTACAGGATACAGCAATCTCCCATGCAGTCACATGATAAACACAATACTTGAATACTGATTCTATTTGGTCTTCCTTCAAAGCAATACTTAATTTAAAAAAAACAAAACAAAACAGAAGCCATCTGCCAAAGGAAGTACCTCAGACTAAAAGGCCTTTCTACACTCCGTATGTGTACATTGCTTTTTTTTTTAGACAAAATAAAACCAAGATAAACTGCAAGGTGTCTGGAAAAGGTTCTTCTATTTTTAACCAGTACTGTCCTGCCAGTATCAATTCATCCAGATAGAGAATCCTTCATTAAAAATATAATTTATTTTGGTTGCTTTTCACTCTGCTGAAGTGACATCTTTCCCAACCACTGTCAAAGGCAATTAAGAACACAGAGCTTCTAAGAACAAGTTTCAACCATGATTCCCATTGGCCTGCCTAAACAAAGTTTCCTTATAAAGGCTTGGGAAGTCTTAGATAGCAAGGGGCAAAGCCAGATGGCACAAAAAGTATTATTCAGAAAAACATATTATCATTGCAAAATTGTAAAAAGTCTTTGCACATTCTCATAAAGGCACAGAAGCTACAAACCAATGAGATATACTAAGGAACAAAATAAACCACTGGAACATCTCCCCAAAAAGGAAGCTCTTGTACACTATTTCCACTACCTAAAGAGGTGGATTTGTGGCCCTTTTTCACCTGAAACTTAAGGTGTTACAGCATTTTACTAAAAAGCACAACACTGAAGACAACTCAAGTAAGAAGTTACCAGCAATTTACTCAGTTATCCTGTACAAGATTTCTTGGGTATTCCTCCACATTTCTACGTGTTCACTTGGAGGGGAAAAAAAAAAAATACAAGCAGATAATGCGTAAGTTAAAACACAGTTTGCCTTTGAATCATGGCTTACTTTTACAAAAGATAACTTATAAATACTAGAGCATTTATATTTAAGCTGATCGTTGAAACAGTATGTTTTTCCCCACATGTAGCAGTCCAATAGCTTCAGGACTACTGCTTAGCTCCATACCATTCCCTCTCAGTCGACTGCTCTAGCTATAGACCAGTAGGTCCCACCATTCTAGACTAGACCAATCCAGAAGACTTTGATCGATTATCATAGTATGTGTTTTATGTCACAGGATCCAAGAGTTTTCAACCGATAACCATTGAGGTAAGCAGCGGGGACTCTTCATTTTCCAGTTCCCACTCCAATACTGACACGACAAGGGGCAGAGCACACAGAAAACAGTGGGAACATTACCAGTTCAGCTGGCTACCTGTCGTGGTTTAACCCCAGCCAGCAACTAAGCACCATGCAACCGCTCACTCACTTCCCCCACCCAGTGTGTGTGGGGGGGGGGGAACCCCAAACTTGTGGGTTGAGATAAGAACAGTTTCATAGGACAGAAAGAAAGAAAATAGTAATAATAACAATAATAAAATTACAACAATAATAATAAAAGAATTGGAATATACAAAACAAGTGATGCACAATGCAATTGCTCACCACTTGCCAAACAATGCCCAGTTAGTTCCTGAGCAGCGATCTGCAGCCCCCAGCCAACTGCCCCCAGTTTATATACTGGGCATGACGTCACATGGTATGGAATACCCCTTTGGCCAGTTTGGGTCAGCTGCCCTGGCTGTGTCCCCTCCCAACTTCTTGTGCCCCTCCAGCCTTCTCACTGGCTGGGCATCAGAAGCTGAAAAATCCTTGACTTTAGACTAAACGCTACTGAGCAACAACTGAAAACATCAGTGTGTTATCAACATTCTTCTCATACTAAATGCAAAACCTAACACTACACCAGCTACTAGAAAGAAAATTAACTCTATCCCAGCCGAAACCAGGACACTACCTTCAGATTCAAAGCATGCCGCAACTCAGTTTTACGGATTTGAAATTGCAGAAATGCAAACAAGCGACTCAAACATCAGTGGCCTAGACAGCAATTGCTGTACCCCACCTGCCTACCCTTATAGCACAGGAGCACTTCCAAAGTTATCCCTAAAACCACCTCAACCAGTTCTTCCCATCTTCTTTTAGACAGGAAGGTGCCCATATTTTCTTACATCTATTTCTGTCAACAAAGCTAGTTTGGGGAGGGACAATTTCCCTTCCTCAAACCTCCAGCCTTTTTTCCTGCTCTGTCTTTGCCTTATTCTTCCTACCCTAAGACCTTCCCAGCTATTCGATTCATAATTTTCCTCCTGTTCCTTCTTTCCCTTCTTCTGTTGTCCAACATTTGTGTTGCTGTGTCCACACAGCTGCGCGAGGGTACTGCAAGAGTCAGACGATATGGCACCTGTGGCAATCAGACATTACGTATTTTATTGAAACAAAACAGCAGTCTTTCTTTAATGAAGTAAGTGATGCTACTCTTCCACACCAGGAGAATATCATTACCTAATTAGTCACACTTAAAGATGGACTCCAAAAAGTTTGGTAGGGGAGAGAAGGGAGGAGCGAGGAAGTGCTGTCAATGTGCAGAACCCAAGCCCTTGCTCAATTTCAGATCTACCGAGGCTCCTCCTCAGTATGCCAATTCAGGGCCTGAACTTGGGAAAAAAAATCTACTGTTTTGTACTTTACCAGAAAGCTCTATGAGAAACTATACTGCCTTTTTGTAACTTCTGATGGAATGAATAATCTGACTCGACAACAAGCCCATCTTGATATGGTTATAAACCTTCCACTGACCATGCCCTCAGCGGCCTCATGGAATACACAGCCACATCGCTGGGGCGATTTTTTGCCATGGCAAAGCTGGAACAAGCAGTTCCTACCTCTGGCCACTTGTTACCAGCTCCCCTCGCACTGCCCTCTCCCCACCCCTCCTGGTAGCATTAGGACAGCTTTATGGCACTGTGTGGCAAATGGAGTTGGTTAAGCTAAAAATAGTCTGTCCATCCTCTCCCTCCTTCCCCATTTTCATCGGGTTATTTTTAAAATGGGTCAGTTCTCTGCCCTTGTTCAACAGGCAGCTCAGCTCGGCTGGAAGTGGAAAGGAGGAGGAAGAGGAAGAGGACAAGAAGATGCATCTCTGCCAGCCCAGTGGTGTAAGAGGGACTGCAGGGTCTCCTTCAGCCCACCTTGCCGCTAAGACATAACATATCCATGACATTACAGACTAACACAGAGGTCCTCGCAGTCCCAGTTTGAGTTGGTGTTTGCAAAGTCTCAAAAGGAGCAGATGCTATTCCTACAATTAGAAAGAAAAGGTTTGCATAATCTTAACCCTCATATCCCAGGAGCCAGAACTAATACCATGCTTTTCTGATTTGACTTGGGGATTCTACACCACCGCAGCAGGACTTAGGAAATGGCTCTTCACTGTAACCTTGTTTGAGTGCTCATCTTTTGTTTGCATTACTCTAGCCTGCAAGATGACAGCTATCAAGTCAGATTACTGAATGCCACTCACAGTGACACATGCCAAAAGTAAACCATTAAGACCGACTAAATAGCAGAGTCAGACTTAATGTGTAGGGTGCCAGGTATTACATGAAGAAAGAAGTAATTCTAGACAAATTCAGCAGTTAAAAAAGTGCCAAATATCTTTTAACTGAAGTATCTTTTAACTTTGTTTAAAAAAAATAGATGAATTCTTAAAATTCTTTGGACTGATGAGATAAAAACTCTTTTGAATTCCTAAAACACCCCCAACACCTAAAGTGTAATGAATTTAGGCTGCCAAAGAAGGGGGGGGGGTGGGGGGGGGGGGTGGTTTAATAATTAAAAAAAACCAAAACCAACAACCAAACAAAAAAAAACCCCAAACTTCCTAACCCCCCTGTTCTTTCTGTGTGTTTATGAAGCCTCCGGAAATACCATGGCAAACATTCCAGCTCTACAGCAGTGAGGCCACGTGACCCGAAGGCACAGCAAGGAACTTCTTTCCCAAGTTTCTTCACGGAACAGAAAAGTTATTTTTATTTAATTTTTTTAAACCAGGATCCAAGTCTAGAGACATCTCCAGGAAATTTTCAGGAACACAGTTTTAAAACAGGGTGGTTTCTTGGTGTGGGGGTTTTGTTGTTTTTTTTATTTTTTTTTATTTTCTGGTTTGTTTGGGTTTTTTTAATTATTATTTGTTGCATTTCTATGCCTGCACACATTATTTTTATAACAAAAGACCAAAGTCTTAAGCCTATATTTGGGGGCATAAAATACAGTATCCTCTTTAGAGTACCACTAAAAACTATTTGCAACGTCCTCTAAATCTCCTATTAGAGTTACAATCAGTACTATTTTATTTCTTAATATAGCCAAGATCTTTTACCGGCAAAAATTATGGCAGTTAAAACCTCTCCTCCTTCCAGCATTCCAGTATGATTTCAGTTAGAACTATTAATGAAAGGATTTATACACATGAACTTTGCTAAACATTATGGAAAAAGTACTCAAAATGTGAACTTGAATAATAACCTTCCATTTTTACAAAAAAATCATGTGTAAGTACTTGGAAGTAATTGTTTAAAATGTAGGAGTGTGGATGAATCATAATGTAATAGTTGAGCATCAGTTGAAATTTGTGTTTTGTCTTAAAAGAAAATAAGAAAGCACCACCATACAAAAACGAAAACAGTCCTGCAGTACAAAAGCACAGCAAATGGCAGGCACACACCACTAACTTGCTTTTGTAGCCATGTCAGAAATGCTTCTAATTATCAGAGGTAAAAGGGGGATGGCATTTCTGCTGGAAGCAAGTTTTACACTTTAGTCTTTCCTCTCCCCTCTCTTTCAGCCTATAAATATTAGTCTTACACATTTTTCTCCCATACAGCTCGTGAAAAGGTTGCGTTTTTCAAGGCTGAGAGCAGACAGAAATGTTCATCAAGAAATGCCTTCAGGTCAACTGTCTGTAGCTCATCAAAGTGCAGCACTGAAAATATGGATGAGGAGGAGGTATATGAGCATGGTAGAACAGATTAAAAAAAGAACAACAACAACAATCTATGTTCTGATGATCATTAACTTTTTTCCTTTTGGAAATGGGTTCAGTTATCATCCGTGCACCCTCACTGGTGATGGGCACAAGGGTACCGACTCCTCCACCCCTAATTTCAGCTGCCTTGAAAATAACTACAAATACATGAGAGTGTCTTTAATGCTACTTCCCAACATGAGGAAATGCTACAGGGATATGACAAGGAGTGAAAGTGGAAATGACCCACATAACAGTGTAGGGAAAGGCAAGTGGTCCACAAGAAAATTAATACGTAGATCAAATTCTTGAGAAGCTCTGAACTACACTGGAAATAATACAAAGATGAGATTACCTATTACTTTATAAAATACTTAAAATATTTAAAAAAAAAAAACAAACAACAAATAAAGCAAAAGCAACAACAGAACAAGTTTGCAAAGATTATTTTTCTTAAGCAGGCAACAGAAACCCTGGAGTGTCCACCCTGTGTTTTTTTTAATTCTGTACAACAGCTGGACATGAGCTATTGAACACATTATTGAAACTACTGTTCATTTCTACTCAAGCATTTCTACTTTGTTTATTATAAATGCACATTTATTGGCAGCAAGTAGAACATATTATTGCTCTGTTTTATAGCTCGAATGGCTCATGCAACGAGTAATTTGTTTGTATTCTGTATCAGGATCGATATTGTACCAGGGATAGCCTGAGGAATGTTTATGCTGAGGGCTTTGCTTGCAGTGTTTTGTTGTTGCAATCAATTGACCAAACAGGACTGCTTCTTAAAACAACAAATAAACTTTGATAGTGACCAGATCGGCCCTTAAAGCATAAAACACGATGCAGCGCCTGGAAAAAGACTGAAGGCCCACAAGTGTTTTTACTGCCTGATGGTCCATAAAGCTTTCCTACCTGTGTATTTCCCACCGGCCTTTCTTCCTCTTGGTAGCTGGGGACTGTTTCCTCGGGGCCCTCACATAAGATTCATTTTTCTGCAATAAAGATAAAGACACATCATGCTTCTGTTCTCCTGCATAACATGGCAGCATTTGAAGAAGCTCACTGAGCAGATCTGAAATGAATGAAGAGCATTTAGGAGTCCCAGGACCAAGCCTGGAGGACCAGATCTGAGGCTGGATTGGGGTTCCAGTCCAGCTCTGCCACCTCCAAGCTTTTGAGACTCACTCCAGCACTTTAAGTCTTACCAGTTTTCTTGCCTGTAACAATGAGATGAGGAAAAGCGAATAAGCATTCTGCTGAGGTATATATCAAAATTTCCTGAGCCAAATGGTAATTTTTTTTTTTTCAGTTAAAGGTCATGCTGAAGTCTCTTTTATTCTCTTTATAAAGGGTATTCACTGATTGTTGTGAGCTAAGTGCCATTAAAAAAATAAACCAACCCCAAACTCTGCTTAAGCGCATACACCAAAATACCTCAAAACCACCATCCTGTCTGTAGCAAAACAAAGCAAGTTTATGGATTACGTTGGCACAGCACTGTGACTTCTAGGAAATGCTTTTTAATTATAAAGAAAGACTGCAAGGGGAGACAGGGGAATGTTTATGGGCAGAGTGTATTTTGTTACATGCTGTTTTAGCAGGCAGACAAGGTGTCCTTACAGGCTTATACTACTAGGCTCCAAAACTCAGCAAATATTGAAGAAAGGAGCACTATGACTACATTTTGACTCTCTTCTGACTAACTTCCAAATAACTGTCATGCAAAAGAATTTTCCGTCAAACACGAAAAAGCAACTATTACAGAAAAAAAATAAGGCACACAATTTGCAGCCAGTCCAGGTTGCTCCCCAAGGACCAGCTGTGGGAGCAGACGCTTCCATAACAACTCGTATGATGCAAAAGTCACAGGTGACTTAAAAAACACAGAAGAAAAACCTCAAGTCATTACAAGTAACTTGTTAGTCACATTTAATATTTGTTTTGCAGTCATATTTATTCTGTTCACTGATAATTCACAAAGAATAAAAGCATGCCTGAAAACCATATGTTGGAAACAGTCATCCCACCCCGACACATACAGTGCCACCAAGGGGCCGTCTGCTTCAGACAGGAACTCTGCTGGTTTCCTTGTCTCACAACAAACGGCAATTTTAGAGAAGTTACATATTGACAGGCACCCTGGGTGAATGATTGGCTTTTAAGGCCTCATTGAACTGTGAATGTTTTCCCCCAGAACATATTTATTCTCGTCCAGAAGTTTTCCCCAGTGCTTTTGTTCTGCTTATACAAGCCAGGAAAAACATGTTAATTGATTCAGATTTAGTATGTGTTAACATGACTTTCTCAGCTAATGCAGACTGGGTCTTTAATGAAGTTGGAATTAGTTATTTATCCAATTTCTAAGTTTGTTCCTTCAAAGGATAAACTTTTGTTCTGCCTGCCCCAGGAGCTGGATACCAGTCCAGGTGCCACGGGATGGGACTTCGGCAAATTGGGCTGTAGCATTTACTTGGCAGCTTAAACTTTACCTCTCACTTCTCTCTCCTGGATGCTTGCTTCCAACCCTGCTTTTGCGCAGCTGCATGGTCTCGTAAACAGCTGTGCCAACGCAACTCAGGGAACGGGCACAGGGCAGGAGTGCTCAGCCGTGATGGCAGAGGGTAGGAACAGAGGCTGCTTAAACCAGCTTAAACTGCACTGCTGCAACACATGAGCCAAAGCTTCGCTCCCCTCCTCTGTGCTTTAGTTCTGCCCATCTGTAAAACTGGCACCACAATTCCTACTTTGTTTAAGAAAGCACCTCTTCAGAGGGCTATCCCATTAACATGTCTGTGAATTCACATTACAGACCACCCACCCCTTTGGCAAATCAGGTCCAAGCTTATTCTAAGGACACTGGCACTGTCCCCATCAGCATCTGCTCCCGGGTTTCACCATGCAACCAGCTTCAGGGGCTGTACCGTCTCCCCCACCGCCGTCCCAGCCTGTTCCCGTGCCCCCACGCCAGCCCCGGCCCCTGCCAGCACACTTCACAGGGTTTTGCTCTGAACTGGAATCAGTTTCTAAAAATAAAATTAGCTCTTTATTAAAGCCTGATCCATTCTCTCATTCTATTTCTAGGAAGATGCCTCACTGGCACAGTATGGGGGTGGTGGGCTACACCTGAAAATGAGAATAGATGGGTGGGGAAGAGGAGGCAACTGGAAACACCTTACACCTGGCATCAGCCACCCTTTCCAGGTGCGAACCCACGGCCTCCTCGCTGCGGCACAACTTGATGCCGCACAATCTCCACCGTTTTCACATTCGTACCCGGTTCATGTCCCGTGATGCAGCCGCACGAGCAGACACTGGAAAGCACCAAGTCCTTCCCACAAATGCCCACCGGTGCCCGAAAAGGGAGCTGCTGGGTGGGAACTGGGGAAGAGCGAGGAAGGGAACGGGCAGCACTCCGGCTGGTGAATAGTTCCTGCTCTTCCAGATCCAGCAGAGGGAGCACAAAAACGCAGGTTTTTTGGCCAAATGCTTTTTTGGCTATGAACCGCTCGATGCTCGAAATCCCAGGCACTTTGTACAAGATTATTCCTATAATAATGCATATGTGGTGCATTACAAGTGCATAATAGACAAAACCCTTGCTCCGAGTAGATTACACCGTAAAAATCAATACGGTGAAGGAGACGACCAATGCAAGCAGGGAAGGCTGCAGAAGTTGAGGAAGGAGAGGCAGCACAGCAGGGCTGCCAACTCTGGTGATTTTTCATGTCTCCTGCAATACTAGGAATTTTTCCTGAAGTCAGCTCTCCAAAGTCTCATCATCACATAAAAATTTCAGCTTTCAGATTTTTGTTTGTTTGTTTTAAAGGATGTATCCCTAGGCCTCCAAAATTCAAAAGCAAAGCTGTAAAGGTGATTAAGGTAAACCCCAAAGACTCAAAAACTGGAAAAGAAGTACGAGAATCCCCCAAATTTGTTGTCTGTACGTCACAGGCAAAACAATCTCAACTCAGGGAATTTTACTTTATTTTACTTTATTTATTGCCAATTAACACATTTTTAATTACTGTTTCAGGAGTTGAGGGGAAAAAAGGAGACTAAACAGTTCAGCAAACACTGAGGGAGAGTCTTTTCTTCTGCCATCCCAAGGCTCAACTTCAGCCAAACACCTTTTCTCTCCCCCTTCGCTACTCTAACCTCCCTTGTTTCTGCCATGCCTCACGCAGGGTCCAGCCCAATGCCTTTGGTGAGGCAACAGGCAGCCCAGGAGGCTGTGGGTTGTGGGTGCAGTGGTTTCTGTCTGCTCCTCCTCACTCCTCATTTGTCCTTCCACTGCTCCTTGCTGCTTCACTCGATGTCCCCTGTCCCAGCCTGGACTCCTCCTCCACTGGTCCCAGTCCCTCAAGGATGTCCTCGCTCTGGCCTGGGGTGGCTGCAGTCCCTCAGGGGTGCCCTCACTCCAGTCTGGGGCAGCCACAGTCCCTCGGGGGCATTCCTGAAGTGCAGCCCAGGTGATGCCCTCCACCCCTGCAGCCCCTGCCACCAAGCCCAGCAATTTAGGCCCAGTATACCACACAGTTGCAACATTTTCCTTTTAACATGGCACTCTGGTTCTCAGTGACTTTGCCAAGATGAATCAATGGAAAAGGTCAAAGTACGTAAGGGAAACACCCAGATCAAACTGTGCATCACAGCAAGTCTTAAAATTAAAGCATGTAAGAAACACTGAAGGGGGGAACTGGAAGAAATCCCAGCAGAGAAGCAACACAGAGTTCATCTTTAGGCCTCCTATGTCTCAGCCCCATCATTGCAATGGACTTGGGTCAAGCATAAACAACTTTCCCTGGTTTCTCATCACATCCTGGTCCCACCTGGTGGCTGCCAGTTCTTAGAGATGGGTTTATTACAGATCTTCCTGGACTATCACAGATCTTCCTCAGCCTCATCCTCGGAGGAAAGCAAGAGGGACCCCAGAGTATCTCACTGTCTACACCTCAGCACTCAGCCTGTGCTGGACTTAAATAACTGTAAATAAATAAAATTCTAAGGGTAACCAAGAGCAAAACCTTCAGTTTCCACACACAAAATACCACTTGGCCTCTACATACCCAAACAAAAACAAAGAGATAGCAAATACAAAACACACACACACAGAAATTCTTGGAAAACAGAAATACTGCAAAGATAGACAGTTAAGTATGTTGTACAATCTTCTTATGGAAATACTTAAGGCAGGTGCGCTTCAGGGTATTTTTCTACTTTTACAAGTTATTTCCAAGTTCCAGCATTATTCTCCTTGAACTGCAGAATATGTTCAAACTCAAAATTCCTGTAAAACCACAGTGTGTCAGCAATCCTAACCTCTCATTTTTCCAGAGCTGTAACTGGGTCATAAGTGAAGAACAGAGAGTGCTGCACTTCCTAAATAAGCTTACTGGCCAACAGGCGTACTTCTGCCACGCGGGAAAATTTACAAACTTCTACAGAGTATTTAAATATTATATGCAGTCCTTGTTAGGTATCATAGCCTTCTATCGACTTGGGAGTTTTTAGAAACTTGGGCTTTTTTTAAATTCTAAAGCAACTTGGAATCAACACTGAGTGTACGCCTGACAAGCACTGGAGGTTGTCCTCTGCCAAAAAAAGGGGTAGACTGCTAGTTTTATATGAAAGAGAAGAATAAAATGTTGCTAAAGTAAGCAATGCAAAATAGGTGAGGGGTTTGGGGCGGCAGGGGAGAAAGAGAGAGAGACTAAGCTCAAAGCAGGTTGGTGTGCTCCTTTCTTGGGCAGACACGGGGTAAGGAAGGAGAGTAAAGTTGGGAAGAAAAGATCTGGGGGAAAGGAAGCAGAAGGAAGAGGGGCAGAGGGACTGCAGCTTCAAACTGACAACTTTCAACTTTGCCTACGCCTAGACTTGGTCCTCAGTAATCCTTATTAAAATGATAACCAAAAGCACACGAACACATCCCACCAAAATGCAGCAGCCACAAGGTTGTAAAACAGACATTCATCTGATGGAACAGAAAGGATGAACACTCCTTCCAAAAACAAGCGGCAGAAAGCCACAGAAAGCGGCCACGCTGTACTGAAACTGTCCGTGTTCCCCGCCTGGCACCACCAAACACATCCTCCTCCCTGCCCCAGCAAGCCCTGGCATCAGCCCCCTGCCTGCACCCCACCAGGGCTCTCTGTGCCCCTTAAAGTCCCAGGCAAACCCTTGGCCAGCTCTCCCATGCTACAGCATTTCTTCCCAATGCAGTTTGTTCCCAAAACAGGTTCTTGCAGGGCAGATTGCGGGGGGCGATGGTGAAGCTCGCCATGCCGAACGCCGCAGCCGCTTAGACATGCCATCAAACCTGTGGTTGCTGTGCAACATCGTGATCTCCTGGGACATTTTCCAGGCTCACCCTCTTAGACAGTATGCTACCACGGTAGAGCAAAAGAAGAACAAATCGCAGGAGTAAATATTTTCATTTTTTGCCTGTCGCCCCCCCATTTTTCACTGGGGTAGAAGCAAAAGTTTTGTTTATTCAGTCACCATTTCCTCAGTTTTCCTGATTTTTAACAAAAACTTAGCTTTAATTTTTTCTTTGCATAAACAGAAATTAATCCATCTCAAAATTGTATTTCACATTATTTAAAAAAAAAAACCAAAAACCCAAAACAAACCACAAAAACCAACCGTAACTGGAGTATACTTTTTCTTGGATATAGAAAGCCATGAAGTTGCAATTTCTTTACTTTGAGATGGAAGGGAACGTTAGGCTTGCGTCATACCCTCCATATATAAGACCTAACAGGCGCAGTAAGCAATATCATGATCTTCAGTTTACAACAACAACAAAATCCTTCGCGTCTCCCAACTTGTTCCACAAAAACCTCGTTGCTAGAAGAACCACTTTTTCAGTCTGGCTCTCTTCTCCACACTGCATGTAAACTTAAGATGGGCTCCGCGCACCTAAAGCCCCCAGGCCAACATCGCTCTTGTCCATGTCTGCTCTCCTGCCACAACCCTGGAAACCCTCAAGCTCCCAGGGCAGCGCCGCACCTTGCCTCCCTCCCAGTCCCACGCTCCAGATTTAAGGGGCTGCACATCGGGTCAGTAGGCTGGATCAGGGATCCAGCACCAGGAGGGAAGAAGGGGTGTAAGCAGACACAGGGAAACAGGACTGGGAGGACGGGCACTTCGGTGCACCTTTGTGAAGACACACGCCACAGCTTTGCCGTGAAACAGTAACCAGATGCAGGTGGCTTTGGCCCAAGCTGAAATAAGAAAGATTTGGTGCGTCTACACTGTGCGAGGGAGTCAGCCCAGTGGAGCTCTGCACCCCTCCCAGCCCAGCTGCTCCTCCTCCAGCGCTTGCTCCAGTCCAGCAGCACCGCAGCCAGCAATAGCACAGATCAGCCCAGCAGCAGATGAATCCAAAACAATTAAAGTCTGCAATTCGTTATCATTTCACAAGCGACCACTGCAGGAACGGCTCCTACCTAGTCCGCAGCAGACAGCAGCATATTAGACTGCATGTGTTTATAGCAGAAGACCGAGTTGCCAACTCACAGGCGTAGGATAACGAGCACTATTAACCTTGGCTTAAACTGAACCATTGTTCTGGAAATTGGACATCTCTTGTAAAATCCCATTATTAGAGACCATTTGCCATCTATTTCCGTAGCAACTTTTTTAGTTTGTTTTGTTCTATTTTAGAAAAATTTTCCCCTTCCCTTTCCCTTATATCCTATTGTACTTACACAGCCTTAAACAATAACCCACTCAAGCACAGCCATGGAAGTGATTTGAAGGAACAAAGGCTGCTTCTGGCATAGCCAGTGCATCTGACTTTCCCCGTGTACAGCTGCCTGCATATCCTCCACAGATTTGCAAAGCACCAGAAGCTACTGATTTCCCTTCTGCTTCTCTGGTGTGTTGGATACAAAATAAACTGTAGGCAGGAGTCATCTACTGAAATTATACTTGAAGCATCAACTAGGTACAGGTGAGTCACAAGCAAGTTCTGCAGCTAATCTTGCTAAAGGAATAGGTAGGAGAAGGCTGACCTGAAAATAAAGCAGTATCCATGAACAAGATGAATTTAAAATAAATAAATAAATAAATAAAATCTAACTCCAGGGAGGCAGTGCAGTGGAGGCAGTGTCTCAGGAGTGTCTCAGGCTCTGCTAAAGAAGATTATTGCCACATCTAGTAGTGAGCACCCACCCAAGTTGTGTGCCATCAACTTAATTCTCAAATGAGACTAGCAGAACAGCGAGACAGGATTAGACATGCTTGTTTTTAACCATTCAGTCCTCTCTCTGGTGGAATACTATCAGCACAGCATTGGCATCAAAATTACTACCCTTCAACACACACAGAGCACATTTTTAATTTTACATGTAGCAGTTATGTCATATGGGGTTATTTATTTTTAAATTTAAAGTGGTAAAACATATTTAATCTGTTTTGAGAAAAGAACAAATTGATTTAGTGAGCAGTTCAAGGCTCTCCCTGGAGACACTCAACCACACTCAGCAATCTGGATATAAGTTTAGACTTTGCTAAAGTAATTTTAATTGTAGGTCGTAAGAAATGTCAAGATAGAAAACATCAAGGAATACTAAAAATTAAGCCATCATCTCCGAGACTAACAAATGTCTTCTATTTGGCAGTAGAATATTATTTTAAATCTTTATGGTATTACTACTTAAGCACAGTAGCACAGCAAATGGCTTAGAGCTGAATGCAATACATGCACATTATTTTTGCTGGGGGGGGGGCAGGGATGGGGGACGAACCCAAAACGTGCATTAAGGGAAAAATACTGGGGTGAAAGAAACTTAAAACGCTACACTTGTGATGGTGGTGGTGTATCTTTTCCACTTTGTTTTATTACACTAAACATCTTTTGTTTATAAACAAAATGTTTTGTTTCATCTTCATCAGAAAATGTTCTGCCCTAACACAGTATGAAACAGGGTTGCATATACAGCAATACACATAATGCAGAAAGGGAGCACAAAAATGAGGGAAAGATTTTTTTTAAAGAAAACTTTAAAAACAAACAAACGAACAGAAACCCACAAAGCCTTAAACACTTTCCAAGCTTTGTGCCCAGGTTTTATGAGGAAAAAAACCCTCTTCATTTCTTCTTAGCTAAAAAGTACTTTTTAAACAGTTTTTTCATGTGGAAAGTACGCCCGACTTCTGTCCTGCATTTTTGAACTGGACCCCCCCATTTACTAAAACCCTTTTGTAGAACTTAGCTGAAATCCCCCCAATTTTCCTTTGTCCACTTGCCTCAAATAACAATGACAAAAGAGGGCTCTGACCTTAGCAGCAGAAAGCTAAAACCCCTCCAGTTTAACCTCTTAAAACAGAGGAAGTTAAAAATTAGGTGCATTCATTTTCAGAACCAAAGAACAGTATCTAAGAGCTCTTACTGAAGTATCTAAAGAAAATATATATAACCTATCTCCTTCTCCCACATTCTCCTATCTGAAATAAAGCTTAAAGGTAAGCAATGTGAAATCAGGGGCAGATTTTTTTACCGTCCCTGCCTAATAACCTTTTAAACTTGATCAATATACAAATTTCCATTCCTGCCACTATCTTCCACTCGTGGCAATGGAGACAAGAAGGGTGTTTCGCCCCTTTTAGTTAAATCAAAATGGAACTCACCAGTAAACAGGTATTTGAACAGAAAGCAGTTCAAGTGATTGCTAAAGACCAACATTAAGGAAAACAAGTTCACGTGCATGGAAGGGAAAAAAAAGTAATTTTAACATCCTATATTGCTGCCAATCAACTCATCAATTAAAAATTACAAACACTAATTTCATTGGGTTTAGCCACTGTCCCTAGAAGGTGTGCCAAAACCTATGGATGAGCGCATCTCTCTCTAAATGGGAAGCTAAGCACTTCACGCAAATTCCAATCTATCCATTGCCAAGTCCTTTTTCTTGACCGCCCTCACATCAGCTCACCGAACACACCATAGTCTAACCATCTTCTTCTGCAAGATTAAATGCCACACATGTGCGCATACACGCAAACCTACGTCTGCACATGGGGTAGCACGGGGGCTGTCGCCTGCTCTTCCTGCGTCAGCAGCGCTGTCATGCCAGGGAAGCGCAAAGCAGGAAAGCTGCAACACCACAACCCAAGTAAGATGCAGGCAAACACAATTTTAGATATCCAAGCATTTTATGCAAATTAATGAAATAAAAGCACCGAAAGGAATAATTGCACAGATGCCTCAGAGGAAGAGTCATATCTCGGGATCTGATAGCTAGAAGCAGAGCAGTCTTTCCCCCATCTTCCCTGCAAGTCATTTGGTCGCAGCAGATGAACGCTCCTTGCTGTCTATCACACAAGCTGTTATGCAAGTACTCCCAAACTGGTAGCCCTGGATCCTGGTTTTCTGGTCCCCCGGAGGGCTGCAGGGCAGGGTCCAGGGCCTCCCCTCATGCCAAGCCCTGCCAGGCTGCCCACGCTGAAACTCGAGGTCATCGGCAGCTCGGAGAGGCAGCCGAGAGCAGGCAACGTTGCACAATTTGTGTTCTGTGTGGACATTTGAGCTGGAAAGACAGTCATTTCAAAACAAGCTGAAGTTTGCCTCGGGATCTCCTCAGTTTTACTGCAGGCTGTTCTTAAACTCTTCCACTGATAGCATTTGTAAAACTCTGATTAATTTTCTGTGACACTGAAAGAGGGAGGGAGAGACCCTAAACAAAACCCCAGCCCTGCCTCACCAACTTCACTCCCTACATCCGCACAAACCTCCCCTCACCTCTCTCCTGTCCTTGAAAGCCCTTTCCCTCCAACACGCCAAAAGCTTTTAACCCATATTATTAAAGCCATAAACCCATATTAAAGCCACTAGCATCCAGCCCCAGCTCTGAACAGGTACTGCTGTGGCAAAGGCACTACTCTGTAAGAGGTGAGCCCTGGAAAATCTCGCTCGGGCACTTTGAGATGTGGCTGCCACTGACCATCTGCCACGTCCCTCTGACGGAGAGGGGGCTCCCCACCACGGAGCTGGCCGGGGGGGCTCGTATCCACACCTCCGCTTTGCATGCGCGCAGGGTGGTTCGGCCCAGGAAAGTGCATTTTCGTTAAGAAAATGGACGGAGAGTTTCGACAACTGAGGCAGAGGCACACAATTGCCTTCTGGCAGCAATTCTCCGGGGGTGGGATGGACATCTGAGGAGGGGTGAATTGGAGGGAGAACAGCTGTTTGCTCAGTGAATGAGTCACAGGACTCCGCTATTAATTCTTCCTCCCAAGAGAATATGCCCCCATGCCAGCCCACCCACCATCCCATAAAACAAACAAACATATAATGGAGGTCAGGGAGGGGGAGCTCAGTAAGAGGAAAGGAAGAAAAGGGAAAAAAAATACCCAAGCATTTAATATTTACATAAGAATGAAATGTTTCATTAATTACATACAGAATCAATTTGCAGCTATTTTCCTTAAATTTCTCAGTCAAACCCACAGATTTGAAGCACTTTGAACTGTGCTGCACCAGTAATTGTGGATGAATATTTTAGATCAGTCTTGAATCACTGTACTGCACACACCAAATGAACTAATAAGCTGCTCATGTGTGGACTACTAATGTATTTTCTTTCTTTCCTAGACAGATGGAGTACAGTCTAAAATCAGTTGAATTGGCTACAGGGAATCTTCAGAAAGGCTTAGAAAAATCTTTCATTCTACTGTTTTATCAAAAATACCCCTCAATAGCCTGCATGTGTTAAAAAGGAGCCAAGAAGATGCAGAAAAACCCAAGTAAGTTTACAAAGATACGAAGGAAGAGTCGGACATTTCGCATGACTACAGGAACCTCCAGAGAGTGACAATGAATAGTGCGTTGTGAAATGTTATTACAGGACTATTGAAAAGATGGACATCCTTGCCATCTAGATGATATTTATCACAATACATCCATTTATGGGCAGTCGTTTTAAATCACACATAGTGGCATATCAATTCTGTAATCTGACAGATGTGTTCTAGTTTACAGAAGCATCTGTTGAGTCATCAGGACATCAGAATAGTTAATTGCACTTTGGGGATGCTTTCAGAGATTAAAAGTTCCCTTATTTCAAGCAAATTTTAAGTGTCCTCATAGATTAAACGCCTTTTTCATATACAAAATTAACATATGCACCCACACTTGAGAGAAATTAATGTATGAAATGTAAAGAATAACGTCCCTGAGGGATTATCTGTTTTCTTCCGCCTCCTGTACACCCTGCCTCACACTGTGCTCAGCAATGTGGAACAGAGAACAAAGATACAACTTGAATGACGCATAATTCTGAAATATAAACTAAGACGTGGCCTACGCTGGCTGGGCGAAGAATACAGAAGAAGCTGCCTTTGGTCAAGAACTTTTAAAGAATGTTTAACAGCTGAAAACTGCTAGATGATGTCTGCTATCTCTTTTTGGCAAAATGCTTATAATTATATTTCAGAAGCCTTTATTACTGTTTATTCTAAAAGAAATGCTGTACAGGCTGTATCTTTCACCACCACAAGAGTATGAGACAAGCCAGGAGAACCACGCACAAGATTAAACATGGGCTGAATGACATTAAGCCATCCCCCCCATCTGAAGTTATACTAGTTGCTTCTTTTATGCAGCTAGGGCCTGGAAGTAGCCTATCTCCATTCATACACCTAATTCTCCAAATATTTGCATGAAAAGATCAAAAAACCTTGTGGAAGACTCCTATGAGTTTGCAACATGTGTGAGCAGATTACATCTTTCCCAATGCTTCCAGCCTGAATCTCCTTGCAACTTTCTGGCCTGTATAGCAATAGGAGGATTAAGAAAATGTATTTCTTAGGAAGAAGGATCCATCATATAAACTTTGATTTAAAACAACAATTTAGCAGTGGATTTTTTGTTTGGTTAGTGTTTTACCAAAAAAACAACACAACAAAATGAACCAACCAAAAAAGGTATAATCGGCTGTTTCTCAGACATGACTGAATCTATCTGGTCTGTAGCTCATGAACCACAGGGTTCCATGATTAATTCAATGAACTATTTGATGATGTCACTCAAGAAGTGATCATAAAGCTAAAGTGCGAGTGCATAACCAAGAGCACCATACAAGACTACAGATACCAACACGGCATCTAGCTTTTGCTTCCCATAAATCCTAAAGCAACAGCACACCTCAATCTAAGTAGACTGTTATTCTTTAGCGGGGAGGAAATCAAACTTGAAGCGAGAGTGTAAAATTTCAGACACACACTGCAATCATGACCATGCTTTAAAAAGGTCCCATACTTTTGAAGTTACAGTATATTCCCTTGCTGCTAAACCAAACTGAGACTGCTGTCTCAGTTGCATTAAATTATTAGCTAATTAGCCCTGAGTAAGGACAACAGTGTGTTCATGCTGGCAAGCTGTGAAAATAACACTTCGGCAAAGAAGATCAATAGCATTTTTGTCTGGCTTACAATAAGAAAACTGCTGGTCCAGGTTACGAGTTTAAGCCATTTTTCATTTGGCAGACAAGACAGCACTAGTGACAGATCAATACAGTAACTTTATGATAGGCTGCTGCTCCTGCAGATGGCAGGACCATAAACAGGCATCATTTTTAAAGCCTGGAGCAATCCATTACTCAGACAGAAACCACCTGACCTTTTATAGTATTTAGACATTCCTACACAAAAAGGAAAATCAGAAAACAAAACAGAGGGAAAATCAGGAGGATGAGCTGTCCTGTGAGACAGAAGGGAATATTATCTGTTTGAATGTCAGTATTTAAAGTAGCAAGCTTCTACGCTATTTGGGAGATCACACTAAAGCCACAAGGTTGGCACCAGGTAACTACTTATCCCTTCAAAGAGAAAATGTTACTGGGGATCAGTTCTTATGTGATGCAATTTTCTTATCTCTATGTTATGTGGGATAACAAAAGAGCCTATTTATTAATCTTAAAACAAACCAGCCAACCAACCGCTTCAATGTGTCCTTAAAACATTAGATGAGTCACTTTAACACCTGCCATTAGTAAGCATTTGAGAGAATACCGTTACAAATGGGTGGTTATTTTTCCCATATTGCAGTATACATACTGTAGCATTTGCATGTATGGTTTGTTATTCTGCACCAGTATTAGGATTGCCTGTAGTGTTCCACTATTTTAACAAAGGTAAAGGAAAACAAGAGGAAGGTTTTATAATTCTAGTGCTTTTATGGTAAGACCTCTAGTTGAAGAGAATGTAAACGATAGCACCTTAATAAATTATTCAGGCCAGGTCTTCAGCTGAGGACACAGGTGGAGCATCTGGCCCTATATTTACAGTCTTCTCTTTACTATAAACATGAAATAACCACAGAACATGGTGAATTAATCACACCACCAGCTTACCTCTGCCTCCCCGTCTGAGGCTGGTTTGTGTCAATTACTAGAGAAATATCTGCTTAAGCAGGAAACTAATTTTACAAAAGCACATTGGGTTCATGGGCTTTCATCAATACTTTTGGTTGCTGCAAGTAACTAATTAACGTTAATGTCAACATAAAGGATAGAAGGAGGAGGAAAATATTAACGAGCACAATGTAAAAACTGAGCTGGCTGCTTCTTTCCCATACAGTACTGCCATGCAACTGGCTTTCAGTCCATGCCTGAAAAATGAGTTATTATTAATTTGGTCACTAATTTTACCTTGTATGATGTAAGCAAAGAGCACTACATTTTCCCCTTAACTAATGCCAATTATGCACAGCATTAGTTTAAAATACATCCGAATAGGACCCAAACCACAAGTCTTTTGACTGGGCTCCACTCGTGCTAAGAATAACTTGGTGCACACATACTCGATGCGAAATCTGCCAACGATCTGCTTTGCTCCAAAACTAGCCCCCCTGCACCTTCTACAAGATCCTATATACATCAACCTGTGTTAAAGCAGGATACCTAGGTGTTGAATCCATTTTTAAAACAAATGGAATTTCTTTAAACTCAAAGGCGAAGGATGGTTTCAACAGTTTCACATTCATAATCCCACCTCTTTTGAGCACGCACAAGGGCTCTTTATAACCAACTGCGCTTAGACATGCTGGCCGCCATGCCTGCCAGCCACCAACACTTGGGTTTCAACCCAGAGACTCTGCCAGCCTACCTCAAAATCACTGGTGCAGACACACAAAACAGCAGCCCACAATTCTGATTTGCAGGACACAAAATATCCTTAGAGATGATGCCCCCATGATCAGGCTAAACATGACGCTAAATAAACACAATGGCTTGGGTTTGTTGTTCACTTTTTGGTTTGGTTTTGGTTTTAAGTAAGGTGACTAGGTTTTTGGTTGCAAAAGCCCCACATACTTGTAAAAAAATAAAAAAATTGCAGCACTCAGAAAAAATTACTGCTTCTTCTTTTACAACGCCTCAATGTCGTCGTTCAATTTTAAGATAATACAAAGCATTTCACTCACGCCACGGCGTATGGGTGCAGGTAGCAACTCCATGCTGGCTGTTCCAAAACACTGGCTCAGCCTCAGCACACCTGGAACGCACATCCCACTTCAGCTGACCGCCGCTTCTGGGAAGGAGGGAAGGGGACTGGGTCTTCTGGAGCTTGGCTGCATGGACACTACCTAAAAGCAGTGTCAGGAGGAGTGATCACATAACCTGGCATCGGACTACCTGAGGCATGTGTTCAAAAGGGGGGGCAAGAGCATCTGCCTAGAGTAAAAGGGAAGAGAGCCCCTTGCCCTCAAGAAGCAGGAGGCCATGCTCCTCCTGCACCCAGAGTGATTATTATCATTTGCTTTTTGGTGCAATGACTCCTTAGTATGTATTTTCTTCAGCACTTCAGCCACTTTTATCCCACTCCTCCACTGAGCATACTTCTGTATTTCTGTTTCTTGTGCTTTTTTTCTTCTTTTCCCTACATCCTATTGGATCTAAGTTCCAACACACTATTTCCTTCTCAGCAAGGTCCTTACCACGACTTTGATTTTTCCTTAATTTTCCTCTGTCCCTGGTAGGATCTAGGCTACACCCTTCATCCCAGACTGGTCTCTGCAGACTCCTGTTCTGTCCTCTTCGATCAAATTCCGTGGACTTTCTGTACTAAGAGAGTTTTAGTCAAGAGGGACATTAACTCTCCTTATTGCTATTGTACTATTAAAATGACATGACCCTTGTCTAAAGATAGCACCATGTGAACACCTTTATAGACTTTAACATTACCACCAATGAAGCGAGAGTCCATTGAGGACCTCCACAATTTCTGGTTGAAGAAATTGTACATAAGTGACAAATCCACAAATACAAATGACCTTGCAGCAACTTTGCTACTGTTCAAGAGTTAATTAAGTTAAAGCAAAAGAAAACCAAAGACAGGCTTCCAACACCACACCAAACTTCCTTGTCATTATGGTTCCAGACTCCAGATTAACTACAAAAACCATACACAACACCTTATTGTCTATTTTTCTTCCCTAGCAAAATCTTGCTTGAAAAGCTGTATCTTAATACTTGCTTCGTATCCATCCAAAAAAGAAAACCAGCTCTTTACTTTGTATTTTGGATACTGCATTCATGTGAGAGACACCTATTTCAGCATAGACTTTGCCACTGCAATAAAATTATAAACTATTAGTTGGATAGTAAAGCATTTGTGAAAGGCACCATCTCTCAATTATGTATAGTGCCGTGATCATATTTAACTCCATGAGGTGACCAGAAGGCAAGATCACAATGCATATATGAATAACATAAATAAGGAAATCAAAATAGTGCATTCATATTACACATTGTTCGTACTACCATCCACCAGAACGAACCCTTTCGAGTGTAACAAAGTAAAGGTATTATAATTAGAGAGTTCATAATGCCATTTAATCAAGTGTGGAGCTGCAGCACAGTGGGTTGTATACCAAAGACAAAACCACATGAAGCAGTACAATGCAGAGTGCAAGAAAGGGCACACATATTCTTCAAGGAAAATAACAAGTTACTACAAAGCCATATTTGTTTCCAAGTACTCAATGAAGAGAGTTTGCGTACTAGGTAATTTTACATCATGAAAATAAGTTATTTCATAAACAGCAAATTAAATATGACCACAAAAATGTCTTTTGGTTCTTACAGACAGAAAACCCCAGATTTGAGTTCTCAATTTGCAAATTAATTCTTCATAGTTTTACTGGAAGAATTAATTATACTTCAACAATATTATGATTATTTTTCTACTTCTGCTTATTATTTACGAAGTACTTTACCATAACTAACCAGTTTCCGTGACACCTCTAGAAGTCTCCATGTAGTGCAGCTGAGACAGGAGTATCCTGAGCTATCAGCAGAACAGCAAAGGTCAAGTGAAATCAGGAATAAAACTGAGGACTTTTCCACAATAGGCCATTTTCCCAGGGGTCACAGTATCCTTGGCACACCTAGCATGAGATGCTTCTTATGATCAAGATCAATGTAACAACCGCTCCTTCCTGTGTCTCAAAACCAGACTGGGAACCACCCTGATCCTCTCCCATGAAACAGAAAAATGTATGATAAAAAAAAGTAGTCAGAAATCACTCTTGCAAATGAGAGGGATCACACACTCGCTTGCATGTTTTAGATTAGCCTCCTGACCAACCTGAAAGCTCTTGCACATCTACCTGCCCAAGACTCATGTCGTTGGTTGGCAGGAGCCACACAAGGAAGGACCCTAATGACAACGGTTGCAGCTGCTACTCATGCCCCTTTTGATACACCAAAGATGTCCAATGTCCTTCTCTATAGAAACAGTGTAAAAACTACTCCTGCCCTAAGTAGCCTTTGTTTTAACCATACCATAACATTTTTAGGAAAACATGAAAAATAGTTTCCATTTTATGTGTGGAGAAACTTGCTTGACAAACACAGTAAGTCAGGAGCACAACCACTGAACGTTCCCAGAAAAGCATGTGGGATTTGGAGCACAAAGTGTTATGGTACAATTGCTATTTATTTCACAGATGCAGCTAAGGAATCCTACAGACCTTAGCTTGATGTTGATTTGGGCCCTTCAGAGCCCAAATGTAATTTTTCATTATAATACATAAATAACAATAAATACACCTAATGTATGTATCTGAGTTACCAGGTAAGTGTAAATTAACACACAAGTAACATCAGGAAAATTAAAGCAGAAAAAATGACGCGGCAGCACAGAGCTTCAAAAATTACTCTTGGGCAAGCAAGTGTCTTCAGATTGTAGCGTTACTTAAAGATTTGTTACGTATCTAACAGCACATTCTCAAATGACTGCAGATCAAGAAATAAAAAGGTGTGAATTAAAACAGGGTCTGATTTAACTCCCATTAAGGGTGCAAAAAAAATTCCCATTGGCTTCAGACAGTGTTGGGTCGTGCCCTAGTCACACTACCATGCAAGTTTCCTGTGCCTTTCAGCTGATTTGTATGACAGCTACACAGCCAGTTGTTCCCAAAACAGCAAGGTATGACCTTCTGTCTGCCTGGATGTTCTTCATGGACAACAGCTTGATACCTCTAATGGCCAAAAAAGGACTTTGCAAACTGGAAGTCAATTTTATCATAACCCGTAGTTTCCCACTCAACCCTTGCCGTGTCCAGAGAAGCACTGTGATCAGGAGCCATCTATCTTACCTTATTTTCAAAGTTTTACAGACTGCTTTCTTCCTTTCCTGCCCGCCCATCATGCTCAAGTCCTTTTTCATAATCGCGTGTCAAAAGGGAAAAAAGTCACAGAGATCACATGCTTTTATCACTTATTCCTGAATAGCTCATTAATTTAAGAACTTCTATTGATTTTGTTGGGTCATTTTTACATTTATAATACTTGGGTGCTTAAGTTCTGTAGGAACGAGCATCCCAAAACTTACCCTATTATCATGGAGGGGAAATTAGATGTTTGCTTTGTTTCTTCCTCTAAAGCATAAACTTACATAAGATTTAGGAAAACTTTACCCTCATCCGCCCTCTAAAAATGTTCCTTAAAATGTGGGAGAAAGCTCAATATGCATAAAACAAACACAAATTAAAGTACACCAAACAAATGGCAGAATACTTTAATCCTTGCTCAACAGATAAACACCATATCTGACAGCTTTGAAATGGATGAAATACAAGCCTATTCTTTATTAGAGGAGATAAATGTTTGTCCCCTTAATCTCCAAAATGCTATTCTTCTGTAATGATGGGGTATATTCCCAGGTCAATCTGTGGGATATTTAGGCAGATGATGTTAATCCTAGCGCAAAACTTAAGTGACATGAATCAAGTCAAAGTGTTGCAGAACATTTTAGCCACAAGCAGTAGCTTCCATCAAACAGGACATAGTCAAGATAAAAATCATGCTGTTCTAATATCCTTCGGGCTTTATCCTGCCAGCACTAACTGATAGCATTGCTTATGAGAGATACTGGCAGAACAGAGCAACAGTAAGGACAAAAATGTATCTCAAATCTTTACTGAGGCAGGTAATTTTAATGAACACTTCATCTCTACTGCTTTTGACTGGAACCGTGCCACGATATTAAACTGTTTAGATTTCCACCTGTTTCACTCCGCTTACACGCACAGTGTTGATTCTATAAACATCCCGCAGGACCATTTACACCAAAGAGTACATTTGCTGCACTGATTACAGACTTCAAATGCCATTAATGTCTGTTAGAAAGGCTGCAGCACCTTGGTTTTAAAAATCAAGCTTTAGGAGATGCAAACTGGCAAACTCAAAAATCAGCACCTAAATCCAAACCTGGAGTTCCTATTTCCTGTAGTTTTAATAGAGAAGATTAATTTTATTAGTTTCTATTGCTCTATTTCTATTTAAAATGTTAGCCCTTTATTTGCACCATAGTTCTTTGTTAATGTTTCAGTCAAAGTGAAAACCAGACACAGTTGTTTCACATGGACTAAAACTGTTTAACATCCATTTCAAATAAATGGGTGTTACACACCTAAACACATTGCCTCAGACCTCGTAATTTTTTTTTTCCCAGTCATTCTAATTTTCCCTAAGGCAAGGCACTAGAATAATCACTCTATTGTTACATTTACTGACAATGACCCTCAGAAGGTGATAACATTTTGGTCCCATTTGATTACATTAGTCTTAATAGATCCTAATGGAAACACAAGTAAATCCTCTTTCTTATCGCTCATTAATTTCAGCAGTCACTATAACTTAACTGCTCAAAGGGCTTTAAAGCATACACGGAGTACAAATGAAAGAGAACTTGCACTGCCTTTCACTTATACCTTCAGTCCTGTTCACTGAACGAATTTAAGGTAACTCTAAAAATGGAGTCCCAAGCATCCCAAGATAGAGTTGTCACAGCGCCAGCAGGGGTTAACACTGCTGCGACGCTGGCAACGCAGCGGCGGCCCACGGGAGGCAAGACCCAGGAAGCTGTCCGCCCAAGAGCTCACAGTCTAAGCAAAATCGAATAGACGGGGTGTACCTGGAAGCCCATAAAAGGAAATAAATATGACTTATTATTGACGTCTTGCCAACACTGCAGAAGTATTAAGTCATTAGGTGCAATGTGAGCAGAGCGAGCAGGGAAAGGGACATCCTAGAAGGAAGTGTGTCCCATGTGCAGAAGGTGATGCCAGCAAAGGTGTGAAGACTGTCACGGGAGAAGCAGGTGGCCAGAGCATCAAGCCTCACACCGCTGAAAGAACAGCCTTCTGGCAAGGACGGTCACCTACAGGTGCTCACATGCACTGTGCCCAAGATTGCTCTGGCAAGTGAAAGAGAAGTGCACAGCTCCAGTGGGTAGCTGTCATCTGCATTTCCCTACCTAATGCCACCTTCAGAAAACAGAGGTCCTGACGTGAGAAATCAGAGTAGCCCACAAATGAGCCAACTGTGCTGAAATCTGGTTTGACTGCAGAGGTCAGGACAGCTCATCAGCCAGCTGCTCTGCTATGTAAGTGTAACGAGACACCCGCAGCTTGCTGCCCCTCCAGTGTAATTGCACATCTTGTTCTTTGTAATCATGCTTACCACTTACACACTGCTGTAGAGACATAACTAATCCTCACAGATCCCACTGAGAGGCAGGCAGAAAAGTATTACCATCCCCATTTTACAGATGGAGAGAAATATATATTACCTACAGGAGTCAGTTAATGACTGGAATAACCTGATGCACTTCCGCAAGCCTGGGAGGATTCAGCCTCACGCACGCCGGTGGCCAACTTGGCCAACAGAAGTCAAGTAATTTGTCAAAAGCCATAGGGTGTTATTCTGAGATACAGGATGAAAAGTCTCACGGCACTGAAGCCGGCTTTGTTCTCAGGTCATCGTACAAACCATACCAGTAAATAACTGTGGTGGGTTGGTTTGGGGGATATTTTTTTTTTTTTTGGGGGGGGGGGGGGGGAAGCATGTGGGTGAAGTTTTTTTATTCTTGTTTTGGGGTTTGTTTGGTTTTAAACCAACCTATAAGGACTTCTAATTAAAAAGCCCAAATAAAACTACAGCTTTCGCTACAGTTCCGCAAGTGGAAAGAAAGAAACTCCCCACAATTTGATTAAGTCTGAAAATAATTACAATTATTATTTGTTTTCTGCAGCATCCAGAAAATACCATGGTAGCTGCTGCCAGAAGAAAGACAGTTACTTACAAATAAAATGCATAATATGTGAAAAAACAGAGGACAGCAACGCCCAAACGACATGATGTATATCTAGTAAATAATACAACAAGGAGGCAGCACGATATATTTCTCTGCGTTTTGTTACTACGCTACATGTTAATTCTCAAATGCCATGGTAGGTGGGAAAAAAGTTTCAGTAGTAATTTTCTATTATTTTAAAGGTCTCAAAGTTAAAATCAAGCAAATGTAACAAGCTATTTCTGCATTTAAACCCACAAATGATCAATAATAATCAATCCATCATCTAAACTTCCAAGACAATCATGAAATGATGTTACTTGTTCTTTAAACTCTTCTGATATACTCAGATGACATTTTCCATCTTTCTTATGGATTTAGCATTGCTAGGAACTTCAGGAATGGAAAACAATCTTATCGGCTTGGTTTAAACAATCATCTGACTCCAGAAGGTAACAGTTTAAATAAAATTATCATCAGGAGGCCAAGAGCCAAGTTGGGAATTAACCCCACTGTTATTTCAAGTCCACTGCTATTGCTCAGTCCCTTTTCAATGTACATTGCCCATCGAAACAGGGGTTACATAGCTTACCACCCTACACAGAAGTTGCTTCTCATTAGCAGGAAACATTCACAAAGCTATTTTAAAAACCACAGATTGATGTTTTAGCCAGGTCCACAGACAGAAACATTGATACAGTGGCTAACTAGATAAAATTCCCCGCTGCCCCCCATCTTTATGTTGCTGTGAACTATCCCATCCTTTGGTAATGTTCACTTTTTTAACTCTTTACTTTAACAAGAGGCAGAAATGTTATTTTTCATCATCCTAAAAGGAATACTCTCTAACCATTTTAGACTTGGGTGGGAGGTGAAAGGAGAGGTTTTACCAAAAAAAAAAAAAAAAAAAAAAGGCATGATGCTTGCTTGTTGGTTGCTTATTTTTTTGGACCACTGCTGAAGGACACACTAGGGTTTCATGAAAGGCACCGCGCTTTGGCTTATTTTCTGCTTGAAGATGCCAACAGGATTCATTACTGTTAACCACGTTTGCTCTACCTGTGTCAAGAAAATATGGTTTTCTTCAGCTTTTGAAGTGGGTACAGGATTAAATATACCTTACAGGACTGAACCTAGAAGACACTCAGGTGAATTATGTGACACTATATATCCCAATTCCAACATTAACATAAAAAAAAACCCCAACCCACAACTGTTTTAGATAATCAATCCAGCTTGTTTATTAAACTACCTGGCTAACAGCCAAAAGTCAGCAATTTCAAGAGGTTTTATAGATTCACTCAAAAAAACCCCAAAATCTATTTTCTATAAGAGGACTCACAATTCACCAACTCCTTAAGTCAAAAGAAACATGGAGGAATTCTACTTTTTTCCAATCTTCTGTTACACAGCTTTACAGTCAAAACACACAGCTCAGGATAAATCAACTTGCCTATTTATACTACCTTTCATGTTTTCACATGCACAATTTGCCTACCAGTTTTTAGGGATTATGTAAACAGTTATTAACATCATGTGGTTTCAACTAGCAGGAGAAAATCCCAGATAAAATTGCTCACCAAATGACCTTTATAGCTTTCCTTTAGCACGCAAAATTAAGCAAGGAAGTCTTGTAATGATCATATGTGCTTTTTAAGTAACATAATTTCAAAAGGAAGAATGACCTATGAAAATTTTCTTTTTAAAGAAATAAAGCTAAATTTGCACAAACCACAAAGACGCTCAACAGACGAATCAGAAGACAATCTCCAAACAATCTAGTATCAAAGTGCATAAACAAAAAATACTTCAACACATTATTAAGGCCTAAAAGATTACAACAGCAGTCCTCTAAACTGACATCTCCACTCCCACTAACAATCATTCAGTACTGCAGGGATCTCTGAGCCATAGTGCAGTAGGGTCACTCTTGGATTATATAGCACATAACAGATCTGATATACTTATAACTGTAACAAGTTTATGTATACTATAGGTAATTATAAGCCTACTAAGATGAGTTAAGAAAAACAGACAGAAAATACAATTTGTTTTTTTCTTTTACAACATGAAAATATTTGCTTTTTCTAGTGAAAAAAATCTGACTTCTCATTGGAGGACTGTGAACCAAATCCATCAGTTATTTTTTCAGCAAACAGACCTATTTTGGGCCAAAACCTGGGGGGGGGGGGTGGGGTGGGTGTAGAAGACAAAGAACAGCAAAAAACAACAAAAAAACCCAACCAAAACCCGCACAGGTAACTCGAGACGGCCGATACACAACCTAACATTTTCCAGCTCCAGCTACCATGTAACAGCACTGGAAGTTTTACGCTAACGGGCTCTCAGACACAGCAGTACGGCAGCGAAAGGGCCAAACTTACTGTATCGCATCGGGTAACTTTGCGGCTGTGCCGTGAGCCCAAGCAGGGCAGCAAGGCAGAGCAAAGCCTGCGGGTCCGCACCCAGCTGCAGCTATGCAGGAGCACGGGACACACAGGCTTCCCGCCTCAGTTTCCCCACCTGAAGCAACAGCATTTACCCACCTCATACCAAAGCACTGAAAAGGCTAACTCATGCGTGCAAAGTGCTTTTAAAATAAAAGCACGCTTTATTTCTCTCCTTTCAGCGATGGCAGTCATCCTCGCAAAAATCCGAGTAGCCGGGAGCTTCCTATTCAGCCAGTTATAAAAGTCACGGTTCTCTTGATAGCTCTGCGTGACCCACTTCTCCACCTCGAGCCTGCTGCAGTAGTATTTAAATGTCGAGGAGTTTATCAGTATATAACTGAAATGTTAAGGGGGGAAGCGTATTAGTGGGGACAGGAAAAGGCAAAATTTATGACACATAAAAGGCGCTGCTTATTCAGATGAAATTTATTATAGCCCATTTGAGTTAAAATATCACATATGTATGAGACCTTAATGAAACCGTAATCCAGACGGGAGCAGGGAGAAGACCGAGAGAGCCGCACACTTGCGTGGAAGGAATTTGCTCCTGAAGCCTGGCAGGCAGAGACGTAACCGGCTGCGTGTTTGCATGGGGGCCGGCATCAGCAGCTTAAAAACAAAGATCCCTACAGCCCTGGAATTTAATGGGAGGACGTGAGTTGTGGAAACAAAATGACAAAGGAAGACATATCAAAGGTTTCAAATCTATTCAATATTAGACATCGTAGGGTAAAAGCACAATGAATCACAGCTGATTAGCGGTAAGACTAGCTCTTATTGCCTGCATGCACAGCAAGTAGTAAGACAGAAACCCAAACCCTGCAGGAAGCTTCAGGGGTTCCCAAGACAAAAATGTCAAAACAACCATTTCCACAGAAAGGCCTCTTCCGCAAATTGCTTGAACAAAGTGGTTTTAGTCCATTCCATCCCTTACACAGAGTAGCTATGGAGGTTTCCACTTACCCTTCCTGTAAATGAGGCATGGCTACCCCGCTGCTTGTTTGAGGGTGAAGGAGGAGGACAGCAACTGGATTCCTGTTTAGTCCCATTAAACGTGTAGTGGTATAAGCAGAGCGCAAGGAGTCTAACCACTGGCCCTTTCCGCTGAGGCTAGAACTCACCGGCATGCTTTATCTCATCTCATCCAAAAAAAAAAAAAAAAAATCTTCCTCTATTTCTTGTCTTCATTGAGAAAATAATTAAACCACAAAAAGTTACACCGATGCTAAAAACTGGGACATAAATAAAGCAGGACATACATTCCTGCAGAACACAAGACAGATGGTCAGACACAGACAAACTTAACTCTAATTTCCTGCATTTTGAACAAAGTGAAATATTTTCAGAAAGATCCATATGAGGAGAAATATTAAATCAATACACTGAGTATGTTTGGCTTATGTCCCTTTATGAACCACATACTTTGTTAAAATTGTAAGCTGTTATTAACAGTAAACACATAGCAAAATCATAAACCAAGAAATATATTTGTAACTAACATAAAAAATTCCTGGGGATATATTTCTGGGCATCCAATGTGAACTCTCGCTTCAGAAAGACTCATTTCTCCATATGTACACACATACACATGATCGCAGGTATAATTAGAGCTGTGTCTAACACACAGGACAGCATTAGCAACAATGGCAGAATTTAGGAAGTCTTGAAATGAATGTCATACAAAGACTAGAGTGTTGGCAGCTGAGCAGGTAATAAGCCTTAATTAAAATGCAAGTTAACAACAGCTAAATAGTATTTATACTTTCACATTACTACTTTATGAAATACAGCATATTCCTCCTGTACTGAACACAAACTTTTTGGAAAATAACAAAAATTCAGCTCAGGGTCAGTGAATATAGTCAAAGTGCAAGAAACAAGATGGCTTAGCATGGGCAAATATTTAAAAAACAAACCAAAACCAAAACCAAACACAAAAAAAATGCCACCAAACACACAACCCAGCACTATCCCGTTCTTATCCTCTTTGAAGTTCCTTAATGCAGCATAATACCAGTTATAGTTGCTCTGAATTATCACACCAAACGTATAATTTCACCATAAGTTTCATTGTAAGCAATGCTCACACCTCCTAGAGTTCGGTGGTTATCTGAAAACTACTCTTTTCACTGTTTTACAGTTTTCAGGCACATTTTTAGCCTTTCTATTTGCAGACAGTATCTAGAATATGTGCCCACTGAAGCTGCAACAGTCAGTAGACAAGAGGATTTTCTTCTAGACATCTCTCTTGAAAACTTTCAGTAGCTTGACTTGCTATATACAAACATCTTACATCGGTAATACTGCTTGGTAAGCAATGCTGCCTCTCCGAGTCTAGACAAGCACTACAGTATCATTCCAAAATGTCTACAAAAGGGCAAGGTATCCAATTCCTGGCCAGCCACGGCCTTGGTGGCACTGCCCTGAGCTCTGCAGTAAAATGAACAGCTCGTTATTGGACTTCAAATTTTTAGCATCCTTTTTAAACTCTCGCTCAAATAAGAAAGTGCCCCTAGATAAGCAAAGCAGCGCACACACACACTCACAAAAAGCAGATGCTATGATTTGTGCTAATGAGACAGAAATAGCAGCATGACCAAGACCCAAGCACACGATATGACACGTGCAGCTGTCTAAATAGCTCTGCTGTCGGTGTCACCGCGTACCAATGGCATTCCCTTTTGCTTGGCCTCGTCTCTCCACTTTACACAAGAGCTTAAAAATTCAGGCACTTCCAGCTCCACCTAGGCTGAACTACTTAAACAAATAGGAAAAATAGCCACGCAACTAGCTAAGATTTCACTCACTTTGGAAAGGATTCAAAAAAGCTTGGATCATATGCCAAGAAGCCAAGTATCTCTTATTTCTGGAGTATGAAAAAAAAAATGGCGGCAAATTTTTATTTTCTTTCCATCTTTATGAAGGTCTTTTTCAAAAGAAAAGAAGTAGGAAATAAAAAGCATTTACATCTCCTATACAGCAACAATTAACGTAATATTGTGAAAACACCAACAGAGGAATCTCTAACTGTTTACCTGTCATCTCCATAAGAAGACATTTTACTGGAGAAACTACTTTCTGGTAACGTATTGCATGCATTTTGTGCACTTCTTTCATTTTTGAAATGCCCTAGAACAATTTCAAGCACATGAATTAGAAATATCCCCAATGATTTACCAGTCCAGCAGAGGTATGCCATGGTGCTGTGATGTCTCCTAATTGTACAAACCTTGCCTTAATTTCAAGGGAAGAAAACCACATTTTCTTTGTTTTGAGATTTATACTCTAATTGCCTTGTAATCCCAGCATAATGTAGTGGGTCCAGCACCCCTGCCACTTCCGTTCCTTCCTCATAACACCCATGCAACCAATAAGATACTAAGAACTAAAAATATCAGCCAAAAGACTTTTCTTCTCTAAGCAATTATGTGTCCCTGCAACAGAATCTACTCAACGCCAGCAAAATCCAAATCAAACAATTTTAGGAGGTTTTGGGAGCATGTGTATTTTGTAAATTCTGGATGCCATCGCATGAACTTGGACCTAGACTTCAATTTCAGATTCTAAACTGGAACAGAATTTTGGATAGGCCAAGTCAAGAAAAAAAAGGAAAAGCTTAGCTGTGATTTAACTGTGGCACCAGAGTACTAGCAACTAGCTAAATACAGCAAAATACACACCACTTCTTTAGTAACCAACAAGAAGGGAGCTAAAACAGAGAAGTATTTATCTACCTTGTTAGCCCAAGACATTTTTAGTCAAATTCAGGTCTTTTCTGGGTCTGTCGCCCGCCAGATGGACTCTGCTGTGCACAATGAACAGAAGAGCTCATACCACAGGCATCAGTGATCAGACACTCAGGGCAATCAGAGACTGAAGAGCATACCAGGCGCTGCTGCACCTTCTCCTAAAATGTCTAGACAGCCAACAGAAAGCACCTTCTCACAACCAACATCGTTTTGGGCGTAGTGAGGACTCCTGTTCTCCTGTGGGCTTTTGTATACATAAAAGAAAATATAGATGGTCAGCCCTGGACACTAGGGCTTTTTACAAGCTTTAAGTTCTCTTGAGGAAGTATCATTGCTTCAAAGGAAATTAAACCGAGACACCAAAAGCAATTCAGAAAAATCACTTACCAGAAGCAAGCATCTCTTTACCAACATATCGATAAAGCACCAAATGTATTCAGAGCCCATAGAAATCTATCTAGCAGGTTGAGGGTTTACAGACACTTGTTGAAAGAAACCAAAGCAAATACCCTCAGAGAGCTACCACATATAGGTATGCCATTAAAGACTGAGCCATTCTAGCTCAGGCAATTAGAAAAAAATGTCCTCTTTATGCCTGCCCACCTAACACAAAGCTCAGAGCCCAAGACTTCTGCTTGGCCTTGGCTACAGGAAGAGTTTAAGTTTACCCCATGCAAGGAGATCAGTCACCTGCGCATCGCCCCATTGGGGCTGCTGGTAGTGCCACACACCTGGGCAGAGAGGCCAGGTGAGGGTGGAGAACGGCAAGTTTGATGGAAACACTCAACATCTGTGCAAATTAATGAGTTCAATTTGATTACCTCCCAACAGAAAGCTTAAATAGGGTGCAAGTGGTGATATGAAATCATCCTAATGGGTTCCACTGCTTGAATCCACTGCTCATCAAGTTGAATTGATTTTTAAACAGTGGAAATTCAAACAACTCCCATGAGAAACTAACACAATTCCCATCTCAATCAAATGCTTTGTAATAGTTACATATAAAACGTGATTTTGGAGGAGGGAGAGTCGATGATTTTTTCCCTTTTCATTCCTATAGGAGACCTGGCAAAGAGATAGTATTACCAGAACAACGCTTGAATACTAGCACAAACTGAGGATGAAAAGTGTACAAGCATACTATGAACAGTATTTTGCAAATAACTCAAACCCACATTTTTTAATAAAAGCAGTAGCTAAGTATCTTGAGCGCTTGAAATAGCAAGACAGTTAGGCTATCGTTAAGTTCTTTATAATCGCACCCTTCCAGAAATAAACTTGTAAGTATGCGAATGCCCTGAAAGTAATTTCAGACAGCAATTAATTTATATTTTATAGTATGTTCCGAAAGCAAAGATTTCAAATTTTGCTGCTAATTTTGAGTATCCAACTGAGCTACTTCAAGTGTACCTGAATTCACAATGTGCCACAAATCCTTTACCCAGTTTCTACTTGGGCATGAGCAATTTTTGAGCAAAAATCACTACTGAGTTCAAGGAAGTCCCCATTTCAGCAAAAAAAGACTGTGTATTTTAATTAAAAAAAAATACCATTGTACAAAACCAATCCTCATTTTTTCACATATATATAATAAGATTTCTACATAGAGACACAAAATATCATACAACTTTTTGGAGAAGGCTTTTTGCCATGACCTCTGAAGATAGACTCCACTTCAACTATTTCCACTTCATTTCATCAGAAAAAGATCTGAAAAATATATATCTAGAGCTGAAAATATCTATCTAGAGCTGAGATGCTGCCTGACAAGTCCTATCTCACAAGTGATTAATGTGCTGACAATTTGCCAAAAAAGGGTCCGTTTATCTGCTCAGTGGGCAAGCAAACATTTGTGAGGACAACTGGTATCTATGCAAGGAGGCCACAGACTGAGTGGTCATCAGGTGTTAAATAGCAACTGACATTTTTAATGAAATCCAAGGGCTGTCAGCATCAAAGGTTCACTGAACTGGAGCAACTGAAAGAAAGGAGAAAGGAAGGGAGCAAATGAAATAGCGGGATGTCTTCTCAGTGGCAGTTCTGTCTGTTTAATTTTATTTTTGCTAATCGATACCATAACAATAAAGCATTTCCAATATTGGGTTTGTGTAATTCTTCTTCATTAAATCATACTTGCGTGAAAGGAAATCAAACTCACCCAGCTTTAGAGTGAGGCTCTATTCCAGGTGACATCAAAGAATAAAAGGCAGGGGAGGAGGGGGGGAGAAAAAAAACCAGCCCACACAATGTGTTAAATACCTAACAGGAGATGACAAATCAAATGGGAATTACTGTGGTAAAAACATAATTAAAAACTTGATTGAAGTTAAACAGAATTTACATAACACTGCAAATTAAACTTTACACTGAAAGTATTCACTGGTAAAGCAATAAAAAGGCATTTCATTAGTAATCTATATTTAAACAATATGTACAATGGAGTTGTTCTAATGAGAAACGTAGGGTTTTTAATAACAGCAGTTTCCAATGGCTGCCAAGAGACACCGCTATCACTGAGATTTCTGCATATAAACAAACAATCTTTGGCAATACAACGTGTGGATTGTAGCCATGAGACTCAGCACAGGTTGGTGCTCTACAGCTTCTTGTTATAAATTAACGCATTGAAAACACTAGTGCACGGCCCTGGGCTACCCATTTAGCATGGGCCTTCTGACTTCACATGAAGGAATAGCCCAATTTCAGTAGAACCAGGATTTCTGTTTTTCTTTAAGTTTTCTTAAAGAACGTTTTATTCTTAAGGTTTTCAGGAACACCCATCTGTTGCTATGACATTTCATTCCCATCTCTTTAGGGACACGGACTATTTGTGATAGTGATGAAGAATCACACTTCAATCATTAACTAAGTCACACCACACAGTATTACTAGTAAAATAGTAATAATGAAAATAGTAATAACAGCACATTAAATATAAACTACCCAAATGCATTCCATCTCCAAATACTCAAGTCAAAACACATATATAAGAAATGCACTATTATAATCCAAGATGGAAAATTCCTACAACACATGACGGAGAACGTAAATTCAGTTTATTCCAGATTTCAGAGGGAATCCAGAAAGATTCCATTCACTTAATGATTTCTCACTTCTTCCTTATATCAGACAAATATGTTTTGGTCTTTTTCAAGCCATAGGTTCTTCACAAATTCTGTTGAAGGTTTAACAGGCTTGCAGCAACAACCCTGCTTGGTCACCTTTTATAACTAATCCAGTCTTCTCCTCAGGTCACTCAACCACAACCTTAAACCCATGTCATAAAACCAGTGGGGTATTTTACATTGTAATTGTTTCCTTATTTTTGCTTTTCAAACCAAGTGACAAAGTCCATAATTTAAAAAAAAAAAAACGGATTAAACTGCCTTCAGGTGCAGGCAGCCACTCATTGCAGTTTCTGACTAGAACTGGGTTTCAACGCTTAGATAGTAGCTCGGTGCTATCTCTACCTTCCTCTACTGAAAACACTTTAGAAAGTCCATCCCAGGGAACAGTGACTCTGAAAGAAAAATAATCCATCAAGAGAAAAAAATTAATCAAAATCTTTGTTAACAAAAATGAAACACAAAAGTTTCTTCTGACGGACTTTCTGACCTAACACAAGTATTTTTGTACGTTTCCCATAGATATATCTGCTGTGGTTTGGGGGTACTATAAAGTAGTACCTAGTAAAACAAATTAAAACCAGCAACAGCAAGATTTGTTCTGTGTCTTGGAATGATAAACATCAGAGCTGCACATGAAAAGGGGCGCTGGATACTATGAAATTGTGATGTTGAAATCAATGCTACCTTAATTCACATGCTCTACGATATTCAGAGTAAAATACTTGATTTCTCTGATTGCCACGTTTCCCACTTATATGAAAGAACTTAAGTGAAATGGCTATAAACCAAATGATTTATTTCCCACAGCGCCCCAAATACAAGCCCCAAGAGTAGGAATCAAGGGAGATGCTCTGCAGACTATCCTGGAGCCTACAGAATAAGGAGCTCTTCTGAGACATGGGAAACAAAGATTGCAGGTTTTCTGCTTACCACAGGACTACTGCATTCACCAAGAGACTGTCCACAGGCACACTCCTCCCCAGTTTTGTGGATCTATACTTTAGGAATCAACATTTTTATTTTTCTATGCCATTAAAAAGAAAAATCTTTAAACAGTATAAGTGTCCAAGACATGTTTTCTTACCAAATTGAGCTTGTTTTGGGTTTTATGTCAGTAAGAAAGAGAACAAGCAAATGGTGTTTCACCCTGTTTTGGCTGCTGAACTGCATTAAAAAAATATATACATAGAGATTAATTTCCTTGCATTTATTGAAAATTTGGTAGATAATATTTGTTGAACACTTGTAAATCATGCCAGTTTTACTTTCTCTGTCCAAAACCCCACCAGTTCTAGAATTATTTTTTTCTCTAAAAAATATTTTTTTTTTTAAAAGAAGAACAAAAAGCAAAACAAACCAGAACACTCTATCTTGCCTAAGCACATGAATACCAACATCATCTCCACACATGGGGGTTTTTTTGAGTAGAAAGGAGACGGCCAGCTTACAAAGCTGATGACACTTGCTAACCAATGCTAACTATGATGAAACGCAATAAAATACCACAAAGATAAGAGAACTAGCTGGAAGAGAACCCCATCGCATTTACTCTAGCATCCACTAGGAAAAAAGTGTGCATGACATTATTCCAACAACTGCACTAGTGACCTAAATTGTCAAGTTAAATGTTGCTCCTCTGCTAAGGTTGCACACAACTACCAGATTTAAAATATTTCATGAAAATTGTCACATCCAAAAAATATCTGACATTATGCATGTGAGATGTGCATATCCCACAGGTTTTCCATGGCATTGAACAAATTAAGGTCATCTTCCTTCCCACCTCCTGAGACCTGTACCCATTCTGCTGTTACATCAAATCGCAGAAATTATCACAAATGAAGTTTCTTTAGGGTGAGAGGGAGGAAGGCTCAAATCTCTTGAAGTAGATGGTAAGACAGGTAAGATGTACAGTGAGTAACATGACAAACCTCAGCAGAATGTCCCTCCTGGCGGAGCAGATCCTCCTATGGGGTCAGCTTGTTGTGCCACAGCCAGATTTCTCCAACTGGCAGAGAAGGGTGGGAGGAGGCACATTGTCCTCGGGCTCACCCAGGAGCGATGAGCTCAGGAGAAAGGAATTGCCCCATCAGTTCCAAGAAGAGCATCGATACACCAGAAAGCAAGCTGCGCTCAGTGCTTTTCCTTTTTTAACACAGTGTATTTATACTCAAGAGAATGCAGCTCACATGCAGTATCGACCCAGGTCAGAGAGACTACGCTTTCACCATGGAGGGCACAGAGAAGGCACGTGTTTCTGAAAGCCTTTTCTATGCTAGCCTCATTCTGCACCCTGAAGACAATACACACTCTAAAGGGGATGCTGGATTTTGGGGCAAAAGGACATAACTAGAGCTTGGGGGGGGGGGGGTGTGCGTGTAAAAAAATTGTGTTGCAGTAAGAACTATAGGCCCAGCTAAGTCCGCAAGTCCATTGTGCTACGCACTGTGCAAATGCATGAACATGAAATGACCTTTATTTTAAAAAGCTTGTAATTCAATGAATAAAGAGAGAAGACCCATAGCATTTTTTTAAGGCTACTTATAAAAATATGAATGGCCAGAAATATACCAACAGATGGGTTTTGGTAAAGTTGTTGCAAGCTTTGTATTTTTCTTTGGATGAGAGCTATCAGATTAATTATTCTTAGGCTGTTTGAAACTGAAGAAAGCCGCAACTTTATGTACATATGTTTGGAAAAGGGATATTGTGGGAAAACAGAGCCAATGATGAGTGGGAAACTACATATTCGAATATCCTCTTAGGATTACTGAATGTAAGTCATTGACATGGCAGGAAAAGCTTCCCAAAACCTCTAACGCTTGTACCACCCCACTGTGCACAACGAAGGTCCATCCTCGTCTCCCCCTTGCAAGGGTGTGCCATGCTAGCCAGCAGGTAACTGCACTAAAGCCATTAGCTTAGATCTGAAAACAAGA